>NW_014585135.1:2874-4135 GCF_000485595.1 Priapulus caudatus
GCTTTCTGGGCATGGGCAGTCCAGACTCGATGCTGTCACCACCAGGGGGGGCTCACCACATCTGCCATCGCCACAACGACATGACCGTTTCCGCCATCGCTTCTCGTACATGTTCTTGTGTTTTGCGCTAACGCGATTTCAGCCCCCCATACCGGACGACTGCGACCATGCTCTGTTAGCGATGCTCTCTTGTTATTTTGTCGCCGAGAGCGATTCTCACCTCGGCTCAGAGAGGGCGCTGCCGCACGCATGGACGTTTCAATGCTCGCCTCTCCTGAGTAACGTTCAGATGTTTTAGCGATGAAATGTCGGAACGGGCGAGAACGAGCGTTAGACGTGACGTGATCTCTCTCGCTATCTATCTATCTCTCTGTCTCTCTATCTCGCTGTCTCTCTATCTCGCTATCTCTCTGTCTCTCTGTCTCTCTATCTTGCTATCTCTCTATCTCTCTATCTCTCTATCTTCCTGTCTCGCTATCTCTCTATCTCTCTATCTCGCTATCTCTCTATCTCTCTATCTCGCTCTCTCTCTATCTCTCTATCTCCCTGTCTCTCTATCTGTCTATCTTTCTGTCTCTCTATCTCTCTGTCTCTCTATCTCGCTGTCTCTCTATCTTGCTATCTCTATCTCTCAATCTCACTGTCTCTCTATCTTGCTATCTCTCTATCTCTCTATCTCTCTGTCTTTCTATCTCTCTATCTCGCTATCTCTCTATCTCTCTATCTCTCTGTCTTTCTATCTCTCTATCTCGCTATCTCTGTATCTCTCTATCTCTCATTCTTTCTCTGTATCTGTACCTCGCGCTTTACGGTCTGTAGCAACAGCTGTGCGTGTAGATGAAAGGGGACATGGGACGTACCGTCAAACCTGCGTATAGCGGTCACGAACCTTCATATAGTGGTCAACAACCTTCATATAGCGGTCAACAACCTTCATATAGTGGTCAACAACCTTCATATAGCGGTCAACAACCTTCAATAGCGGTCAACAACCTTCATATAGTGGTCAACAACCTTCATATAAGCGGCCAACAACCTTCATATAGCGGTCAACAACCTTCACATAGCGGTCAACAACCTTCATGTAGCGGCCAACAACCTTCATATAGCGGTCAACAACCTTCATATAGCGGTCAACAACCTTCATATAGCGGTCAACAACCTTCATATAGCGGTCAACAACCTTCATATAGCGGTCAACAACCTTCATATAGCGGTCAACAACCTTCATATAGCGGTCAACAACCTTCATATAGCGGTC
>NW_014585136.1:0-343 GCF_000485595.1 Priapulus caudatus
AGGTAAATATGAGTAAAGTTACAGGTAAATATGAGTAAAGTTACAGGTGAGTGTGAGTAAAGTTACAGGTAGATATGAGTGCTCTGCGTGTGAGTGTGATATGTGGTGGTGCGTGCGTTATGGTAGCCATGCAAGCCGGTCTCTATGCCTGTCAGAACACCGTCAGGTCAGAATCTCTGCGTCCTTCATTCTTATTCTGTTTCTCTTTCCTTCCACTCTGACACTCTCTTCCACTCTCGCTCTCGCTCCCCTTCTCTTTCTCTCTCTCTCTCTCTCTCTCTCTCTCTCTCTCTCTCTCTCTCTCTCTCTCTCTCTCTCTCTCTCTCTCTCTCTCTCTCTCTCT
>NW_014585136.1:1630-2743 GCF_000485595.1 Priapulus caudatus
ATAGACAGAAATGTGTGTGTGCGTGGGCGCGCGCACGTGCGTGCGTGCGTGCGTGCGCGTGTGAGAGAGAGCGAGAGAGCGAGAAGCGGCGCAGAGTGATCGACGTGCGTATAGGCGAATAGGCGAAAGGAAGAAAAGGCGATAGAGAGAAAGACACACAGCTAAAACTGGTGATTGTTTATATTGCAGGCTATGTGGGTCTAGGACCGCTGTTGTAAAAAGTAGTCGATATCATCAAAACCCTGACAAAAATCAACCCAAACCTGATTTATGGTACGTGTACGCACAACTGAGAAACGAAATCGTACTCAATATTATTAATTATAATGATTTAATATTAATATTAGGAATTAATAGTGATACTAATTGTTAAATATTCATGTATTCATGCAGGAGTGATTATAAACAAATGTTGTTTAATTGTTAGTAATTATTATTAATAATTAACAATAATTAGTAACCACTGTATATTTATTATAATAGAACGGTCCCATCAAAAAGTGTGCGTGCGTACGGCAGCGTCCTATACAATGACGACTCACTCTACCTCGAATTGGTTCGGTGTTAGAATGTTTGCCAATGGGATGAGATGATTTCTGTAGATGGGCAACAGCTCTTTCGGACCATACATTTTTCCATCGTGGCCCATCACCGGGTCGCAAACTGGATTAAAGTGGCACCCATCTACACACGAACTTAACCACTTCGAGGTGTGGATGCGTACCTAGTGTACGCATGCGTACCTACGTGTGCGTGCGTATCTAAGTGTACGTGCGTACTTACGTGTGCGTGCGTACCTAAGTGTGCGTGCGTATCTAAGTGTGCGTGCGTACCTAGTGAACGCGTGCATACCTACGTGTGCGTGCGTACCTAAGTGTGCGTGCGTACCTATGTGTGCGTGCGTACCTACGTGTGCGTGCGTACCTATGCATAGATGGTCGCGCGCGCACGTACAGAAACGCAGACGCACGCACGCACGCACGCACATACGCACACACACATGCACGAACAACCGTACACACGCACGCACACAAGCATACAAGCACACAAACAAACAAACATGTTAGTGTTTACACCCAGCATGAACCCCGTTCTCTTTCTCTCTCTCTCTCT
>NW_014585136.1:3707-4132 GCF_000485595.1 Priapulus caudatus
ACTCATATTTACCTGTAACTTAATTTACTCACACTCCCCTGTAACTTTCCTCATATTTACCTATGACTTTACTCACACTCACTTGTGACTTTACTCACACTCACCCGTGACCTTACTCACACTCACCCGTGACTTTACTCACACTCACCAGTGACTTTACTCACACTCACCTGTGACTTTACTCATACTCACCCGTGACTTTACTCACACTCACCAGTCACTTTACTCATATTTACCTGTAACTTAATTTACTCACACTCACATGTAACTTTACTCATATTTACCTGTAACTTAATTTACTCACACTCACTTGTAACTTTACTCATATTTCCCTGTAACTTTTCTCATATTTACCTATGACTTTATTTATACTCACTTGTGACTTTACTTACACTCATCCGTGACTTTACTCACACTCACCAGTG
>NW_014585137.1:0-563 GCF_000485595.1 Priapulus caudatus
AATGTAGTTACACACTTGTAGAAGCTGCGAGAGTGTAAGTTTATAATGTAGTTACACTCTTGTAGGAGCCGCGAGCTACAGTGGCTTCTCGCGTGAGGAATGTCGCGTGGCTGCTAAATAAAATAATATTAAATAAAATAATAAAAATAATAAAAAATAATAAAAATAAAATAATAATTTAAATAATAAATTTATATATAATAAAATAAATATATAATATATATAATAATATGAACGTATTCCTGCTACGCGCAGGCTCGCGGAGACGCGGCTGCGGGAGGTGTTTTACGACGACGCGCACGACAAGTTGTCGCGCGACGACGCCGTCAACCGCGTGCGGCTCGACGTCGCAGAGAAGATGGCGGCGAGCTTCCCAGACCGTGAGGCGAGCGAGTTCACCGAGGCGTTCTCCGTCGTCTGCAAGAGCGTGTTCCGCGCGCTGGTGCTAGCTCCACTCACCTGCGTTGTTCGTCGATCACACCTCTCTCTCCCGACGAACAACGCAGGTGAGTGGAGCTGAGAGAGAGGTGTGATCGACGAACAACGCAGGTGAGTGGAGCTGA
>NW_014585137.1:2203-4131 GCF_000485595.1 Priapulus caudatus
CTCTCTCTCCCCTCTCCCACTTTCCCACTCTCCCCCTCCTCTCTCGCACTCGCACTCTCACTCTCTCTCTCACTCTTCCATTCTCTCTCTGTCTCTCTCTCCCCCTTTCTCTCTCTCTCTATCTCTCTCTCCCTCTCTTTCTCTCTCTCCCCCTCTTTTTCTCTCTCTCCCACTCTCCCTCGCTCTTTCTCTATCTCTATCTCTCTATCTCTCTATCGCTATCTTTCTATCTCTCTCTCTATCTACCTCTCTCTCTATTTATCCATCTCTTTATCTCTATCTATCTCAATTTCTTTTTTTCTCGCTCTCTCTCTCGATCTCTATCTCTATTCCCCCCCCTCTTTCTCCCACTATCTCCCACTCTCTCTCTCTTCCACTCTTGCTCTCTCTCTCTCTCCACTCTTGCTCTCTCTCTTTCTCCCACTGTCTCCTCCCCTAACTGCGCCTCTCTCCAATGTATCATACTTGAATCTCATTACATGACCTTCCACGGCGAGCTATATTCTAGGTCTGTCCTCGCTTACTGTTAGATTCTAGGCACCCCTGGTGGTCGTGCTCCGTATCTCCATCTAGTCGTGACTATGAGCGCCTCCCCCTTCCTTCTTACTGTGTTGGCCCTGCCTCTTTCCTCCGCCTGCTGCGCGCCCCCGTCTTCGCCCCCTGGTCCGCGACATTTCTTTACATTTGCCTGTTCTCCCCTGTTTTCCCTTGATTAGTCTTCCGCGTGAAGCGGCTCGGTAGTCTGCTGAAAGCTGAGTGGAAGTCGGTCCTTCACGTCTGGTGTTCACTGCATCCGTCGGCGTGACTGAGAGCCGCCAGTCTCGTCAGCGCCTGGGTCACCCCGGCCCTCTTCTGGTGCGCTCCGTGCACTCGGTCTGTCTCCCGAGCTCTCGGGTGTCGCTGGCATTTCGCCCTTTCGCTTGCTCCCCGAGGCCGCTCTTCCCCACCGCTCCTTGCACCGCTTGTGTTCTGTCCACTACCCAGACCTCCTTCTGTTTCTTTCCTCAATGCTCCCACCACTGTGTCCCCCTCGCTTGTTTTCTCCCATCCTGCCACTCCCCCTCCCCGCGCTTCGGGGCCGTCACTGCGTCCTGCGCCCGTCTCGTTCGTGCTGCGTACTAGGAGGAATACTCGTAGTGGAACCTGATGAAAGCTTCTTCTCACCTGGACTGTCAGCGCGCGCCACTGCGAACGAGGACGAAGGAGAGAGAGAGGCTGGCCTGATCCCTCATGGGAGGCCGAACGAGCAGACGCGGTTCAGGAGGTGCAGGGAGAACAGCAGATTGGCGCCAGAGAGCAAGAGACGGGGACCATATCACGCAGTTCGCAGAGGGGGGGGAGGGTGGATGGAAGAGTAGTTGCAGCCCACCGGGAGAGGGTCGCAGGAGCCGAGACCAACTGACTCCAGTGCGGGTATGATCGGTGATGCCTTGGTTTTGGGTCTCCCTGCCGACTGCCCCTGGGTCCAGGTGGCCTACTTTTTCCACTTGCCATTGCTCCTGGTCCTGTCTCGAGGTGCGCCACTTGGGGGTAGGCCTAGGCAGCTCGATCCAGGCCCGGTCTATGCACGCTGCACTGCAGCTGGTGTTCTGAAGGCAGCCCAGGCCGAGTGAGGCTGGCGCCGTGTGGTAGAGTGATTGTCCCGGTGTGCTGGGGAAAGGGGAAGAGAGAGAGAGAAGCCTGACGAGTCCGTAGTGACCAGGAAGACGAGATGCACTAGCTTCTAGCTTTTGCACACGGCGACCGACCCGGTTCGGCGAGAGCAGTATGGAACTCTAGAGTACGAATATAGAGACCAGAGAGAATGGAAGACGAAGAGAGAAAGAGTGCGAGACGACGCGGAGGAAGGTGGAGACGTGGGAAAGAGTTGGGAGAGAAAAGTGGGCAAAGAGAAGAGAGAGAGAGAGAGAGAGAGAGGGATAAGAAAG
>NW_014585138.1:0-386 GCF_000485595.1 Priapulus caudatus
GTTCGACAAACAAGGAAGTGCGGGGCGCGTGTTCGTTCGTTTGTCAGGCCGCGGATAACACAGCGAAATGTGTGTGTATGTGTGTGTGTGGGGGGGGGGGTGAATGTGTGTGTACTGTAATAATATACGTAAATATACGTAAATATACTGTAATAATATACTTAAATATACGTAAATATAGGCCGTATCGGATGAAGTCATCGCGTTTATCGTAAACAAACTTTTACTGCGGAAAGGGAGAAGCAAGTTAGCTGACAACTTTCTGTTTGTTTTTCCTGCATGGCGAGCTGCGGCAAAAAATAGCGTGTTTAATAGTCTGTCGTGTGTGTGTGTGTGCGTGCGTGCGTGTGTGTGTGTGTGCGTGCGTGTGTGTGCGCCCGTGTGTG
>NW_014585138.1:1166-1983 GCF_000485595.1 Priapulus caudatus
TCTCTCTCTCTCTCTCTCTCTCTCTCTCTATCTCTCTCTCTCTATCACTCTCTCGCTTACACGCCCATTCTTGCTCTCCCGTTCTCTCTTTTTCTCTCTCTCCTTCTTTCTCCCTCTTTCTCTCCCTCTCTCTCTCTTTCCCTCTCTATCTCTCTGTCTCTCTCTTCCTCGCTCTCTCTTTCACCTCCTCTGTCGCTCTCTCTATATGCACACGCGTGAGTTATGGGATAATGGGGCAGATAGTTGCTTTCATCAGCATGCTAATGCACACCACGCCAACACAGCCACTAGTAGGGGGCCTACTGGCGTGTTTGGGCAAGCCACGCCACACAAGACGGGTTCGGGGTCAAGTTGAAATTCGGTGAAAGCGAAAGTAGAAATATTTGATATCCGTGCGGGCGTGGCACTATCATATATGTATGGGGACGGCGGTATAGTGAATAACTCGTGCGAGGAAGATTAAATGCGCTTGCGCAATTCATAGGACGAATGAAATAAAAACTTGTAGCGTGAAATTTATGCGGAAATTCTGTGATGAGCATACGAAAATACGCGAGTGTAAATTCATATGAATACACGCGGGTAGAGATTTGCGAGTACCCTGTGTTTAGACATGTACACAATTTAATGTACACCTGCGATGTATATAGATATGCACGGGTAAACGTGTGCAGGTGGATGCAGCAGACGTACATATATAGAGAAAGAGATAGTGTGAGAGAGAGAGAGAGAGAGAGAGAGAGAGAGAGAGAGAGAGAGAGAGACGCGACGAGAGTAGAGAGAAGAAGAGAGAGAGAGAGAGAGAGAGAGAGAGAGA
>NW_014585138.1:3055-4127 GCF_000485595.1 Priapulus caudatus
AAGAGAGAGAGAGAGAGAGAGAGAGAGAGAGAGTGCATGAGAGTGAGAGATAAAGACGGTACGGGTGTGAAGCAGGTCCCTGCTCCCCACAAAAGCCGGTAGTTAAATTTCATCAGGCGGCGAGGAGTGGCCCCCACGCACCGACCAAAGGAATGCCCGCCACACCACGCGTGCGCGACCACCACCACAACAGCAACCTACTATAGGAAGTAAGCTTAACTCGTTTACGACCGTACAGACGTACGTGAGAGTAACAGCCGGCAGCATTCACATTCAATGATCGGAACTAAATGGAAGATGTCGCTATAACTATTATAATGTGTAGAGATGTGTCTCTAGATAGAGCGCACGCGCTGCCCGGGATAAAGACCCCGCTAAAGATATTCTCCTTTTTTCGTTGCGACATCAAGCATAAAAGCGTGCGAAGTTATGAGCGCATAAGAGCGTGTACGAGAGTGTAGGGGCGTGTAAGAGCATTTACGAGCGTGTAGGGGCGTGTAATAGCGTGTACGAGCGTGTAGGGGCGTGTAAGAGCGTGTACGAGAGTGTAGGGGCGTGTAAGAGCATGTACGAGCGTGTAGGGGCGTGTAAGAGCATGTACGAGCGTGTAGGGGCGTGTAAGAGCATGTCCGAGAGTGTAGGGGCGTGTAAGAGCGTGTACGAGAGTGTAGGGGCGTGTAAGAGCGTGCACGAGCGTGTAGGAGCGTGTAAGAGCATGTACGAGAGCGTAAGACCGTGTACGAGCGCCTAGAGGCGTGTAAGGGTGTGTACGAGCGCGCAGGGACGTGTAAGAGCGTGTACGCGCGCCTAGGTGCGTGTAAGAGCGTGTACAAGCGCCTAGGGGCGTGTAAGAGCGTGTACGAGAGTGTAGGGGCGTGTAAGAGCGTGTACGAGAGTGTAGGGGCGTGTAAGACCGTGTACGAGAGCCTAGGGGCGTGTAAGAGCGTGTACGGGCGCCTAGGGGCGTGTAAGAGCGTGTACGAGCGCCTAGGGGCGTGTAAGGGCGTGTACGAGCGCCTAGGGGCGTGTATGAGCGCCTATGGGCGTGTAAGAGCGTGTACGGGCGCCTAGG
>NW_014585139.1:0-2480 GCF_000485595.1 Priapulus caudatus
TACAATGTAGCCGCCACCGCCGCCGCCGCTGCCGACAACGACGACGACTACGACGACTACGACAACGACGCCGCCGCCGCCGCCGCCGCCACCACCACCGACGACGAAAACGACGACGCAGACGACAACAACGATGACGACGCCGCTGCTGCCGCCGCCGACGATGACAACGACGACGATGACGACGACGACACTTTGTTATCTTATACGGTAAATTCGGATTCACAACATAACACAACCATACTCGCGGATAGGGACCCCGCGAAACTTGTAAAATATTGCACACGTACGAATATTAATAATAATTAAATTAATTAATAATTAATTAAAATTAATAATTCATAATGGATAAAATCGAATCGAAACGTCACGAATTGTTACGAATTATCGCTGTTATATATTATGAAACTTTCAATAATAATTGATAATTATAAATTACGAGTTATGAAATATTAATATTATATGTAATTAGGTTGTGAAAAATCGAGAATAGAAATGTGTTGTCTGGTAGGGGAGGTGGTGGAGGTGGGAGGGAGGGGAGGTGGGGGGAGGATATCGCGGATAGAATCGAGAGGAAGATATGTGAATGTCGTTGAACACACTCAATGCAAATGCAAATATCCCGCGAATACGCAAACTATGTCAATGTGAATGTTGCATGAATACAACCAATGTGAATTGGAATATCGCGCGAATAACAAACAATGCTGATGTGAATGTTGCGCGAATACAAACAATGTGAATTGGAATATCATGCGCTTATAAAACAATGCAGATGTGAATGTTGCGCGAATATAAACAATGGGAATTGGAATATCATGAGAATACAAACAATGCAGATGCGAATTTTGCACGAATACAAACAATGTGAATTGGAATAACATCCGAATACAAACAATGCAGATGTGAATGTTGATATGTTAATACAACATACAATACAATACAATGTTAATTGGAATATCACGCGAGGAATAAGTTCAGATGTCATTTCTCGAGGCGCATCTCTTGCGTTAGGTTGGATACAAACCGTTCACATGTACACGCGCGCACGCACGCACGCACGCACGCACGCACGCACGCACGCACGCACGCACGCACTGCCGTACATACATATATGCCGCACCCTTGCAGATGCAAAACCGTAGACATATATTTATATCTAAGCTACTACACATGTACGCTATACATAACATCATGTATGCACACAAACGAATTGCTGTCAAAAATAATGTCTTTCTCTACGCCCTCCTCTATCTCTCACTCACTCTCTTTTTCTCACACCCTCTCTCTCTCACACACTCTCTTCTCTTTTTTCTCTCTCTCTCTCTCTCTCTCTCTCTGTCGCTCTCTCTCTCTCTCTCTCTCTTCCTCCTCTCTCCTCTGTCCGCTCTCCACTGCGCCCTTCCCCCTCCTCTGTTTCTTCTCTTGTGCTCTTGTCTGTTGCCTTCTGCCCCTCTCTTTCTGTTTTCTGCTTGTGCTCTTTCTCTCTTACCTCTTCCGTCTCTGCTTCTGCTGCCTCCTGCCCTCATCGCTCCCCCTCCTCGGCTCCTCGCCTCTCCTTCGGCGGCGCTGTGGTCATCCCTACTCTCTGCTCTCTCTCTCTCCTCCTCTCTCTCTCTCTCTCTTTCCATCTCCCACTCTTCCCGCTTCGCCACAAGAAGCTCACACTCGTCGCGAATCGAAAGAGGGTTACAACAGTAAGAAAGCTACTCCATATTTGTACAGCTATATGTCTCTACTATATCTCCAGAATAGACCGAAGATATATCTCCATATCTCCGAAAGACGGCCCAGCATGGGAAACATTCCCCCATGACACACGTCCCCCCGTTCTATAAATTCCCATTGACAATAAAAATCAAATTCTCCTGCACACGCGCCCTGCTAGGTATGTTCGTGCGCATGCGCAGCAGACGGGGGACGTTTCCCATACGGGGGGTTGTATACCACGCTACAGCGGTGGCGATTCTATTCATACGCTTTCGTAACGTTACCATAAACTCTAGTAATATAGTCAAACTCACAATCTCTCGGACGGTTGCCAACAACAACAACGAACGCGCTCGCGCGGGTAAAGGTAAATAGCGGATTGCGGGGCGATGGCTGAACGGAAAACGCGATGCGCCAGATCGGATCGCCTGTCAACGAACTCGTATAATATAAAAATATCGTAAACTGTGAACGAGTCTGAGATGCTTAGTTCAGAATTAACTAGTCCCTGTGAATACACGAGCACGCACGCACGCGCACGCGCACGCACGCACATACATACACATATATACACACGCACGCACGCACATACATACACATATATACACACACACCCACACACATACATGGACACACACACACACATACACACACTGTGAGACACACACACACACACACACACACACACACACACACACACACACACACACACACACACACACACACACACACACACACACACGCCACACACACACACACGACACACACAC
>NW_014585139.1:3536-4126 GCF_000485595.1 Priapulus caudatus
TCCTCTTTCTTTTGCTCCTCCTCCTCCTCCTTCCTCCTCCTCTTTCTCCTGCTCCTCCTCCTCCTCCTCCTCCTCCTTCCTTCTCCTCTTTCTCTTGCTCCTCCTCCTCCTCTTTCCTCCTCCTCTTTCTTTTGCTCCTCCTCCTCCTCCTTCCTCCTCCTCTTTCTCTTGCTCCTCCTCCTCCTCCTCCTCCTCCTTCCTTCTCCTCTTTCTCTTGCTCCTCCTCCTCCTCTTCCTCCTCCTCTTCTTTTGCTCCTCCTCCTCCTCCTTCCTCCTCCTCTTTCTCTTGCTCCTCCTCCTCCTCCTCCTTCCTCCTCCTCTTTCTCTTGCTCCTGTGCCCCCTTTCCCCCTCGTTCTCCTCCCCTTATCCTTCTTCCTCCCCTCGCTATCTCCCATTCCGAGTATCGACGAAAGGAAAAATAACATTCGACCGCAGTCGCCCGAGGGGTCATCGTCATCGTCATCATCATCGTCATCACCATCGTCATCATCATCGTCATCATCATCGTCATCGTCATCATCATCGTCATCATCATCGTCATCGTCATCATCATCGTCGTCACCGCGGTAACCGGACGCCGACGGCCGGC
>NW_014585140.1:0-489 GCF_000485595.1 Priapulus caudatus
AGGATTCAAGTTTCCAAAATTAAAAATTGCAGCAGTTCTAACTCCTTCCATCTACAAATAAAAGACAAAAGAAGCGCACGGATACACAGCAAAAGCATCTAGTGATTTGATTATCCGTCACCATGCGCATTTGTTGAATTAACAAAGGTCGTAATACCTTCTCTGACTCTCCGTTGGTACGGCGTTGCCATTCGCACCGTGTTGTGTCTCGCGTGTTCTATCACTCAGGCTGGGGCTAGAGTATAGCTCTGCTCATTGTAGATAATGCGCCGAGGGCCGTTAATTAATACAAAGGTGAGCTATCGAGTTACGATTCGCGTGGGTGGAGGTAAGGTTACGTGACGCGTGGGTGGAGGTAAGGTTACGAAGCGCGTGGGTGGAGGTAAGGTTACGAGGCGCGTGGGTGAAGGTAAGGTTACCAACCCACGCGCCTCGTAACCTTACCTCCACCCACGCGCCGGAGGTAAGGTTACGAGGCGCGTGGGTGGA
>NW_014585140.1:1662-2150 GCF_000485595.1 Priapulus caudatus
TCGTTTCCCCGTAGAAACTCACAATGTCAATCCTTTTGATTTTGACGTTTGCACAGCCACACACACACATATATATATATATTATATAATATATATATAGTATATAGTAGATATATATATATAGTATAATATATATAATATATATCTGTGTATGTATTTATTTATTTATTGTTAACTCAAAAAATCTTTTAGAATCTTTTCTGTAAACTAACATTCTCCGGCACAGACGCGAAATGTTCACTTTGGTATGCGATTTTACACCAAAAAATAAGGTTCGTGTAGAAACTTCCCGGCCGCCACATGAATGCACACCGGACTGGCCACCTACACTGTCAGATTCAGCAAGGATTCAAGTTTCCAAAATTAAAAATTGCAGCAGTTCTAACTCCTTCCATCTACAAATAAAAGTCAAAAGAAGCGCACGGATACACAGCAAAAGCATCTAGTGATTTGATTATCCGTCACCATGCGCATTTGTTGAATTAACA
>NW_014585140.1:3679-4126 GCF_000485595.1 Priapulus caudatus
AGGTAAGGTTACGTGACGCGTGGGTGGAGGTAAGGTTACGTGACGCGTGGGTGGAGGTAAGGTTACGAGGTGCGTGGGTGGAGGTAAGGTTACGTGACGCGTGGGTGGAGGTAAGGTTACGAGGCGCGTGGGTGGAGGTAAGGTTACGAGGCGGGTGTGTGGAGGTAAGGTTACGAGGCGCGTGGGTGGAGGTAAGGTTACGAGGCGCGTGGGTGGAGGTAAGGTTACGAGGCGCGTGGGTGGAGGTAAGGTTACGTGACGCGTGGGTGGAGGTAAGGTTACGAGGCGCGTGGGTGGAGGTAAGGTTACGTGACGCGTGGGTGGAGGTAAGGTTACGTGACGCGTGGGTGGAGGTAAGGTTAGGTCACGCGTGGGTGGAGGTAAGGTTACGTGACGCGTGGGTGGAGGTAAGGTTACGTGACGCGTGGGTGGAGGTAAGGTTACGAG
>NW_014585141.1:0-4125 GCF_000485595.1 Priapulus caudatus
TGAAGAGAAGATAAATATCGAGGATTAAAGCGAGAAAGAAGATAGATAGAATAGAATAGATAGAATAGATAGATAGATAGATAATTATATGAGAGAGATAAATCGGAGATAAAGCGAGAAAAAGATAGATAGATAAGATATAGATAGATACGATAGATAGATAGATAGATTAGATAGATTAGATGTAGATAGATAGATAGATATAGATAGATCAGATAGATAGATAGATAGATTAAGATAGATAAGAATGGAATAGATAGATTAGATTAGATAGAGAAGATGGCAATAGTATGGATTAGAGTAAGAGATAATCGAGATAAAGCGAGAAAAAGATAGATGATAGATAGAAAAGAAAGAAATAGATAGATAAATAATAGATAAGATAATACGATAGATAATAATAGTATAGAGTAGATTAGATAGATAGAATAGATAAGATAAGAATAGATAGGATAGATAGATAGATAGATAGATAGATAAGATATGATAGAGAGATAGACTAGATAGATAGATAAAAGAATAAATAGATAGATAGATAGATACGATAGATAGACTAGATAGATTAGATAGATAGATAGATAGATAGATAGAATAGATAGATAGATAGATAAATAGATATATAGATAAGATAAATAATATGATAGAATAAGATAAGTATAGATAGCATAGATAGAAATAGATAGATAGATAGATGATGGAGATGATGATGATGTGATAGATGGATGGATTAGGATGGATTGATTGGATGATGGATTGGAGGATGGATGGAAGGAGGAGGAGGAGATGGATTGAGGATGGATGTATGAATGATTGGACTGATGGATGGATGGATGGATGGATTGATGGATGGATGATTGATGTAAATGGATGATGGATGGATGATGGATGGTGCCCGCCCGAGGTGAGTGAGGTGATTGGAGGATCTGGATGGATGGATGGATGGATGGATGGATGGATGGATGATATGGATGGATGGATGATGGATGGATGGTATGGATGGATGGAATGGATGAGAGGGAGGATGTGATTGATGGATGGATGGAGAGATTGGATGGATGGATTGGTATGGATGGATTCGACTGGATGGATGGATCGATGGGATGGATGGATAGGATCGGGATGGATGGATGTGGAGGAAATGGATGGATGAATGGATGGATGTGATGGAATTGGATGGATGGACCGGACGACGGATAGATTGGATAATGATGGATGGAATGGAATTGGATGGTGGAGGGGTGGATTACGAATTGATGGAAAAATATGATGGATTGAAATAGATAGATAAATAGAATAGATAGATAGAATAGATAGATAGATAGGCTTAGATAGATAGATAGATAGATTAGATAGATAGATAGAATAGAGAGAGAGAGAGGGAGAGAGAAGAGATTGAGAGAGAAGAGAGAGAGAGAGAGAGAAGAAGAGGAGGGAGAGTGAGAGAGAGGTAGACAGAGAAGAGTGAGAGCGGAAAGAGAGAGGAGGAGAGAGAGAGATGAAGAGAGAGAGAGTTAGAGAGATTAGAGAGAGAGAGAGGTGTAAGATGTAAGAAAGCGAGGGAGAGAGAAGACTGTATACATCAAACAGCAAAATATTACTGCAGAGAAAATAAATTCAACTTGAGTAAGTATAAGTTGAAAAGGAGACAGCGACCACGAAATTTTTTCACGATGAAGCGAATGATTTAAAATCGATCTTTATATAGGTAATTTTAGTACATTATTCCATTCGGTGGTGCTCCTTCCGACCTATCTTCTACTGACAACATCCCTCAATCAAGACTCACAAAGGATCCATTCAAACAAACGACTGGTAACGTTCAGATCTCCTTTTCGAAGACTGACCGTAAAAGAGACATTATTGAACCAGTGAAGAAGGAAGCCATCATTCGCGACAGCCAAAATGCCCTTTGCTTGCCCGATTCTAAATCGTCACGCATTTATTAACTCGAAAATTGTTTAATTATTCCGTATTCGGATTGAAAAGAGATATTTGCCGATAGTCGGGACGGGTCAATGCATAGTTGATGATTTACTTAAAAAATAAAATGCCTAGGTTGTGTTTGAGCCAATGGCGGGAAATCTTGTTGCAAGAACGCGCACAGGTCTGAATGAACACGTAGACTTGGAATGATCAAAGTCGAACTTCTTCCAATTATTTCATTGCCAGGTCACGATCAGGTCGTCTCTCAGATCACATCGCATCTTCCATGCATTTTCACACCTACAACCATGAATGCTTTTCAGCCATCCGGAATGTTACCACCCCCACACCCCCTCAATGCCGACAGCGAACTTCTTCCGGCAGCACACTTTCGCACTTTCAGTGGAAAAAAACCTATCTGCCTCACTATGCCGAATCTGAGGGAATCCTCCCACCGAAGCATCCGCAAGACATTAGATTATCCTGTCGCCACGATGATGGTCTCTTCATGGATGGCTGGATCTATGTCGAAAGGAGCATTTTTGACATGAAGCGAGTCTTTGTCGCTGTCCCTGGTGCTCTGCCCTGTCAATAGAATGGGCGCTCGTCAGTCACCATCAATACATACTATCCTGCCACACCCGTTACTCCCGCATAAGCTCACAAACGTGCAGCCGCATCCAACCGCCGCGCAGGGTATACGTTAGCATACGCAATCGCATAAGTCTCGTGGCTCCTGTGAATCCGGGTACTTCCTCGCAAAGAAAAGAAAAACATCTGTGGCTCGGTCTCTACATCGCGCTCGACGTTCTGTCTATGTCTCTACCGGGGTGTTTTCCCTGACTCAAATGCGCATCGTCTCTTGATCCACTCAATAAACACAACTATGAATTCTCCCTGGGAATCGTCATTTGTCCGTTTTTTCCTGATATATCACGGCTGAACGTTCCCTGATAATAAAATTGATTTTGTCACCGTTTTTCCTCAACCTGGCGTACCTATACAATATCGCGGTTTTTTCACGGCTCCTCCCCCCTCACTTCTGTCTCACAAGCGTCACCAGTGAACGGTAACTCTTGTTCACCCCCATGTGCCCGTTAACAAATCCTTCGACCAAACTCTGCCGCTT
This sequence comes from Priapulus caudatus, assembly GCF_000485595.1. Classification (NCBI taxonomy): domain Eukaryota; kingdom Metazoa; phylum Priapulida; class Priapulimorpha; order Priapulimorphida; family Priapulidae; genus Priapulus; species Priapulus caudatus. The sequence continues at coordinate 3,053 of NW_014585141.1, forward strand.
TAAAATTGTAACGGTTGCGTGTAACAATACGCAGCAAAGTGCTTGTCAGAAGCGGTAGCAATTTAACAGGACTCTAAGAGGTGGTCGACTGCAACAAACGGCGCGAAGCTAGGAACGCGATACACGATTGCGATTGTTATAATCAGAGAGCTTATACTGGCTGGTTTATAGATGGCACATCGTGCATCGTCCACACACAAAGACAAATTCGCCGACATATGTAGTATATCCGTAAAAGTTTACCGCGCAGCTCGATACGCAACAGGCAAACACGGAGACAGTACTTAGCGAGTTACATAATTAAGGTAATAAATATCCGCAATAAATCCTGTAATTAGCTACTATGAGTGCATAATTATACTATATATGTATCATATCACATATTACCAGCGTAATCCCACCAAAGAAACTGCGGTACACCTTGTTCTGATACTAATTTCGTATCCATCTCTCTCTCTCACCTCCACTCTTTCTTTCTCTCTGCGCTGCGCTGCCGTTTTCACTGTAACGGGAGAAAAAAAAACATAACGAAAATGAAAACATCAACAGAAGTAGCGCGCGCCCGGATCGAATGGGATAAACGAATCGGCCAACTTTCTGCGCGTCTGTATAGGATGCGTGCACGAGAGCGCCCGCGCGGCGACATCGCTATGTGCGTTCGCGAACACGGCCCCCAGATTTCCCGCCGTCTGCTATAGCAATATACGGGCTCATCTGTGATGCCTGACGGTATCACGGGCGACACACGTCCCCCGTCCGTCTCAGCTATATGAGCCGGGCACCGTCTGTTGACAGAAACGATCGGCTACTAATGTCAACATAAGTTGCAATATAAGAGATACTTTGAGCGCTAACCGGCTGGCTGTATAAGATGTGCGTGCGACTACCGACGACTCATGACTTTGCCATTAAAAGCGTGGAATATCGAGCCGCTACTCGTGGATGGACACTGATCATGATGGATGCAACGGAGGCTGAATAGCGTCATCAAGACTAGTTTGCATCTGCCAATAGTGCGAGTGCACGCATATATATATATATATATATATATATATATATATATAGTAGAGTAG
>NW_014585142.1:0-394 GCF_000485595.1 Priapulus caudatus
CCTGCGCTCACCTCGTCAGCATCCTCCCGCATCCCTGCGCTCACCTCGTCAGCATCCCTGCGCTCACCTCGTCAGCATCCCCGCGCTCACCTCGTCAGCATCCCCCCGCATCCCTGCGCTCACCTCGTCAGCATCCCTGCGCTCACCTCGTCAGCATCCCTGCGCTCACCTCGTCAGCATCCCCGCGCTCACCTCGTCAGCATCCCTGCACTCACCTCGTCAGCGAGGTGAGCGCAGGGAGTCAGCATCCTCGCGCTCACCTCGTCAGCATCCCCCCGCATCCCTGCGCTCACCTCGTCAGCATCCCTGCGCTCACCTCGTCAGCATCCCTGCACTCACCTCGTCAGCATCCCCGCGCTCACCTCGTCAGCATCCCTGCACTCACCTCGTCAGC
>NW_014585142.1:2115-2381 GCF_000485595.1 Priapulus caudatus
TCCCCATCCCTGCGCTCACCTCGTCAGCATCCCCACTCTCACCTCATCAGCAAAGGTCTGCTGCCCGTGCGTCGTGATTGAGGTGCACAATGGCGCAGTGAGATTGCTCAGTCAGTCTGGCACAGGTGCAGCCCTGATTACCAGTTAATAACCCGACCGTCCTCTCACGGCCTTCCTCCCCCCACCCCTGCTCACTCACACTGTAGACGAATCCCTATAGAACTGCACCTGTCTTTGCGTTTTCCTAGTCTTTTGCGAGATTTTTT
>NW_014585143.1:0-559 GCF_000485595.1 Priapulus caudatus
TGCATTATGCACTATGCACTAAAGTGCATAGTGCATAAGTGCAGAGTGCATGTAGTGCATAGCATTGTGCATAGTGCATACCCACAATGCACTAGTGCATAGTGCATAGTGCATGGTGCATAGTGCATACTGCATAGTGTATAGTGTAGTGCATATCGCATAAGTGCATAGTGCATAGTGCATAGTGCATCGTGCATCATGCATAGTGCATAGTGCAGAGTGCATAGTGCATAGTGCATAGTGCATAGTGCATAGCGCATAGCGCAATAGTGCATAGTGCATAGCACTATGCACTATGCACATGCACCATGCACCATGCACCATGCACCATGCACCATGCACTATGCACTATGCACTATGCACTATGCACTATGCACTATGCACTACAGTGTATGCACTATGCACTATGCACTATGCACTATGCACTATGCACTATGCTCTCTGCACCATGCACCATGCACTATGCACTATGCACTATGCACTACAGTGCATGCACTATGCACTACAGTGCATGCACTATGCACTATGCACTCTGCATTATGCATTATGCATTATGCAT
>NW_014585143.1:1744-2128 GCF_000485595.1 Priapulus caudatus
AGCGAATAGGCACTATGCAATAGTGCATGGTGCATGGTGCATGGTGCATAGCTGTGCATGCATAGCGCATAGCGCATAGTGCTTAGTGCATAGTGCATAGTGCATAGTGCATGGTGCATGGTGCATGGTGCATGGTGCATGGTGCATAATGCATAATGCATAGTGCATCGTGCATCGTGCATACTGCATACTGCATAGTGCATGGTGCATAGTGCATAGTGCATAGTGCATAGTGCATAGTGCATAGTGCATAAGTGCATAATGCATAATGCATAATGCAGAGTGCATAGTGCATAGTGCATGCACTGTAGTGCATAGTGCATAGTGCATAGTGCATAGTGCATAGTGCAGGTGCATAGTGCATAGTGGATCGTGCATAGTGCA
>NW_014585143.1:3798-4121 GCF_000485595.1 Priapulus caudatus
GCATAGTGCATAGTGCATAGTGCATAGTGCATAGTGCATAGTGCATGGTGCATGGTGCATGGTGCATAATGCATAATGCATAGTGCATCGTGCATCGTGCATGGTGCATAGTGCATAGTGCATAGCGCATAGCGCATAGTGCATAGTGCATAGTGCATAGTGCATAGTGCATAGTGCATGGTGCATGGTGCATGGTGCATAATGCATAATGCATAGTGCATCGTGCATCGTGCATACTGCATACTGCATAGTGCATAGTGCATAGTGCATAGTGCATGGTGCATGGTGCAGAGTGCATAGTGCATAGAGCATAGTGCATAGTG
>NW_014585144.1:0-4119 GCF_000485595.1 Priapulus caudatus
TGGAAGCCGATGCGGAGAGGCTGCGCCAGAAGAAAGAGTTGGACCAGGTAGGTCTCGACTTCACGTTCGGTTAATACCTTACATATACCTTACGTTGTTACCTGCTCAATTTTATGCATGAATTGCTCGGGAAATGTTTTCGTTGGGTTATTACTAGGTTATTACTAACTCAACTTTATGTATAAAGTGCTCGGGAAATGTTTCCGTTGGGTTATTACTAGGTTATTACTAACTCAACTTTATGTATAAAGTGCTCGGGAAATGTTTCCGTTGGGTTATTGGGTTATTACTAAATCGACTTTATGCATAAAGTAGTCGTAGAGTGTTCACTTTGGGTTAGAGGTTGGAATGCTATTACCAACTCAACACTTTATGTATAAAGTAGTCGTATAAAATGTTCACGTTGAGTTATTATGTTATTACGAACTCGACTTTATGCAAAGGTGCTTGGAAAAGGTTTACATTGGGTTATTAGGCTACAGGGGCTCTAGATCTGTCAGAAGCCAGAATTGCACTAGATAACTCGACTTTACGTAAACTGGAAAATGTCCACTGCGGGACGGATCACGCGATTGTTTGTCACAAACCTCGGTGAACGATGCGACAACGTCCGGCAGGTTATCAGCGAGAGAGACATCCTGGGCACGCAGCTGGTGCGACGTAACGACGAGCTAGCCTTGCTGTACGAGAAGATCAAGATCCAGCAGTCGAATCTCAACAAGGGAGAGATCCAGTACAGAGACCGACTCGAGGACATCCGCGTCATGAAGCTAGAGGTGCGCTCTGCATGTATTGGATGTCATACACCTAATGTCATATATTGGATGTCACACACCAAATGTCACATATTGGGTGTCGCACACCAAATGTCACATATTGGGTGTCGCACACCAAATGTCACATATTGGATGTCACACACCAAATGTCACATATTGGATGCCACACACCAAATGTCACATATTGGGTGTCACATACCAAATGTCACATATTGGATGTCGCACACCAAATGTCACATATTGGGTGTCACATACCAAATGTCACATATTGGATGTCGCACACCAAATGTTACATGATATTGGATGTCACACATCAGATGTCACACACCCCGCGTCACACATCAGATGTCACACACCCTGCGTCACACATCAGATGTCACACACCCCGCGTCACACATCTCTGCTGTCACACACCCCGCGTCACACATCAGATGTCACACACCCCGCGTCACACATCTCTGCTGTCACACACCCCACGTCACACATTAGATGTCACACACCCTGCGTCACACATCTCTGCTGTCACACATCAGATGTCACACACCCCGTGTCACACATCTCTGCTGTCACACACCCTGCGTCACACATCTCTGCTGTCACATCCCCCCACCCCCGTCCTCGCACACAGGTGAAGAAGCTGAGGAGGGAGCGGACGATCCTGTCGAAGAGCGTCGCCAACATAGAGGACCTGAAGAAGGAGGTTCACTACACGCAGAGGGAGCTGCTGCGCGAGCGCACGCGCTGCAAGGCGCTCGAGGAGGAGCTGGAGAACCCCATGAACATACACAGGTGATNACGCGAGATTTTCTCATGCTCTCTCTCCTCAATCTCTCTCCTCTCTCTCTCTCCTTCCTCTCCCTTCGCTCTCGTCTCTCTCTCTCTCTCTCTCTCTCTCTCTCTCTGCTCCTCTCTCTCTCTCTCTCTCCTCTCTCTGTCTGTCTGTCTGTCCTGTCTGTCCCTTCCGCCTCGCTCGTGCTCGTTTGTACGTCACTTGTTTGTGCGTGTCACAGCTTAACTGAAAAATTTATAGCAAGGATAGTCATAACATTTCTCAAGACTTCAGGCTCACGAAATTTGCCTAACTTAGCAATCTGCCATTAATTTTGGTGGTGACGCGGAATCCAATAATTAATTAATTAATTATAATATATTTTCAGGATAGGTCAGAAATGGGTAACTTATTGAATTGACTGACATTTGGTGTGTCCGGGATCCATTTTAATTATTAATTAATTAATTCAATTAATAAATAATTTCCACAGTGAGAGAATTGAGCTGCCTTGGCGGAGGCTCAGTGCGCTCTCCGAGCGCTGTAGTATTATATATATATTTATATATATCTTTCTTTCTCTCTCTCTCTCTCTGTCACTCTCTTCCTTACTCATGTTCTCGCTTTCTTTCTCATTCTTTATCACCCACCCACGGCTCCTCTACTCACTTCTCTACACTTTTCTGCTCTGCTAATACTGCACGTATAATGCCTAACAATCCCCAACAACAAGGAAGAGAAGATCAGATAGGAAGGGATGTGCAAGAGAGAGAGAGCCAGATAGAGAGAGATATGAGAGAGAGAGAGAGCGCGCGCGCGCCGAGAGATAGAGAGAGAGAGCCGAGAGAGCGCGCGGCGCGCTGAGCATGAGAGAGAGAGCAGATGAGAGAGAGAGAGAGAGCGCGCGCAGCTAGCCGCCGGATAGAGAGAGAGAGAGAGCAGAGAGAGAGAGAAAGAGAGAGAGAGAAGCGATAGACGAGAGAGAGCGTGCGCGAGAGCAGAGAGCAAAGCAGAGAGAGAGCGAAGAGAGAAAAGAGAGAGAGAGAGAGCGCTCGCGAGGGAGAGAGAGAGCGTGGCGAGGGAGAGAGAGAGAGAGGCGCGCGAGAGAGCGAGAGCGAGAGAACGAGAGGCGAGAGAGGAGAGAGAGAGCGAGGAGAGAGAGAGAGAGATAGAACACGAGAGAGAAAAAACGAGAGAGCAAGCGCTGAGAGAGAGCGTGGCGAGAGAGGGAGAGGAAACGCTAGAGAGAGAGAGAGAGAGAGAGAGAGAGACGAGAGAGAGAGAAAGAAGAGAACGAGAGAGAGATGAACGAGAGAGAGAGAGAGAGAGAGCGAGAGAGAGAGATACACGAGAGAGAAGAGAAAGAGAGAGAGAGATGAGAGAGAGAGAGAGGCCGAGAGAGAGAGGAGAGAGCGAGCGAGGAGAGAGAGAGCGAAGAGAGAAAGAGGGAGAGAAGCGAGAGAGGCGCAGAGCGAGGAAGAGAGAGAAAGGCGCGCGCGAATGAGAAGGAGCGCTCGAGAGAGCAGAGAGAGAGAGAGAGCGCGTTGCGAGACAGAGAGAGAGCAGAGAGAGAGCAGGCGCGCGAGGAGAGCGAGAGAGAGCGAGAGAGAGAGAGAGACGAGCGAAAGAGAAGCGCATTCGAGGAGAGAGAGAAAGAGAGCGTGCACGCGAGGAGAGAGAGAGAGAGATAGCGGAAGAGAGAGAGAGAACCAAGAGAGAGAAGAGAGGAGAGAGGAGAGACGAGACGAGAGAGAGAGAGCTTAAGAGAGAAGAGAGAGACGCGCGCGGAAGAGAGAGAGGAGCGAGAGAGAGAGTAGAGAGGAGAGAGCGTGCACGCGAGATAAGAGAGAGAGAGAGAGAAAAGAGAGAAGATTAGCGGAGAGAGAGAGAGAGAGAAGCGAGAGAGAGAGAGAGAGAGAGAGAGAGAGAGGAGAGAGCGAGAAGAGAGAGAGAGAGTCGCCGAGAGAGAAGAGAGAGAGAGCGAGAAGAGAGAGCGAGAGAGAGAAAAGAAAGAGATAGAAAGCAAGAGAACGCGGAGAGAGAGAGAGAGAGAGCGCGCACGAGAGAGAGAGAGAGAGAGAGAGAGAGAGAGAGAGAGAGAGAGCGCGCACGAGGAAGAGAGAGAGAGAGCGCGCACGAGGAAGAGAGAGAGAGAGAGAGAGAGAGAGAGAGAAAGAAGAGAGAGAGAGAGAGAGCGCGAGAGAAAGAAAAGAGAGAGAGAGAGAGAGAGAGAGAGGGAGGGAGAGAGAGAGAGAGAGAGAGAGAGGGAGGGAGAGAGAGAGAGAGAGAGAGAGAGAGAGAAGAGAGAGAGAGAGAGAGAGAGAGAGAGAGATAGCATATTAATGAGTATGTTCATAGATACACTCGCCGACACAATAATGGCGTCACCTGTAGAGGAGAAAACCTAATCGCCACTGGCGGGAAGAAGCACCCGCCCTACATTCACAAGATCTCTCTACTTATGATTACCAACAAATTACATATAATTATATATACCTATATATATATGATTACCAAGAAATTACATGTATATATATATATATATATATATATATATATATATATATATATATA
>NW_014585145.1:0-625 GCF_000485595.1 Priapulus caudatus
TATATATATACATACATAATTATATACCGCGATCGACGTTTTAGCACATCCCTAATCATCACTATTCAAAAAAACTTTGTGGCGACGTACTATCATCGTCGTCGTTTCGACAGTGACGTAATAATTAATATTTTCGAATTAATAATACGGAGCGGCGGAGGAAGGAGGAGGTAGTCTTGGCGGCGCTATAACAGAGATGCGACCTGGGTACGGCGACAGCCTCAGGACGGTGTATGTGATGTGGATGTGGCCCGTATGTGATGGTGGTGGAAGTTATTCACGATGTGTTTATACATACACACACACGTCGCTATCTGTGACAGCATCTCGACGCAGAGAAAAGAATTTCGCCCCGAAGAAATGCCGCCGTGCGGACAAATTTCCATCCTTCCTTCAACAATTGGCTGATTTTTTTTTGGTGTTTGAATGTTCGCTATCAGGAATCCATGCGAGTTGATGCTCCACCCCGTTTATGTGTGTGCCCTCGTATCTCTCTCTCGCGTGCGCGCGCTCTCTCCCTGTGTGTGTGTGTGTCTGTCTGTCTGTTTGTCTCTCTCTCTCTCCTCTCTCTCTCTCTCTCTCTCTCTCCCTCTCTTTCCTCTCTGTCTGTATGTCTGTCTCTCTC
>NW_014585145.1:1705-2334 GCF_000485595.1 Priapulus caudatus
TCTCTCTCTCTCTCTCTCTCTCTCTCTCTCTCTCTATCTCTCTCTATCGTTCTGTCTGTCTGTCTGTCTGTCTGTCCGTCCGTCTGTCTCTCTCTCGCGCGCTCTCTCTTTCTCTCTGTCTGTTTCTCTTTTTTGTTCTCTGCCTGTCTGTCTCTTGTGTGCGCTCTCTCTCTCTCTCTTTCTCTCTCTCCCTCTCTAACTTTTTTATGCTTCTCTTACTCACTCATTCTCTCTCTCTTTCTCTCTCTGTGTCGCTCTCCCTTTCTTGCCCCGTCCCCCTCTCTCTCTCCCCTGCTTTCCCTTTCGCTCACTGACTCTCTTTATCTCGCTCGCTCTCACACTTTCTCTCTCTCCTTTTCTCTCTTCTTCCCCTATCTCTCTCGCTCTCTTTCCTTTTCTCTCTTCTTCCCCTATCTCTCTCGCTCTCTCGAACCAGCGAACACAGATAAAGCGCGCATTAACGCAGCGATTTACCGCTTATGGGGGCCTAGCCTTTACCCGCTACCCGCTACCAACCACGACACACACACTCACATACGTACATACACACAACACACACACACACACACACATACATACATACACACACACACATACACACACACATGCATACAACACACACACACACA
>NW_014585145.1:3715-4118 GCF_000485595.1 Priapulus caudatus
AGAAGAAGAGAGAGAGAGAGATAAACGGAGAAATAAAGAGAGAGAGAGAGAGAGAGAATGACAGAATTAGCGTGAGAGAGAAAAAAAGAAAGAAGGAAGAGAGAGAGAGAGATAAACGGAGAAATAAAGAAAGAGTGAGAGAGAGTCAGACAGACATACACACGGACGGACAGACAGATAGACAGACGACATACACACGGACGGACAGACAAACAGGTATACGATGCACCGCACGCCATCCCCACAGTATCGACACGTCGTACGCTCGGCCACTCATCCTCAATCACCACGCTCATTCATTGTTCATAAACACATACGACACCGGCATATGCCGTCCTCCTCCTCCCCCTCCTCCTCCCCCCCCTCCTCCCCCCGACCTCCCCCTCCCCCTCCCCCTCCCCCT
>NW_014585146.1:0-4118 GCF_000485595.1 Priapulus caudatus
TTCATACAAAGGCGCGCAAATTTTTGAAGCTGTTGGTTTGGGTGAGGATGTAATCGCGCGTTGTTTTAAAGGCACTGCTAGTCGCATTAAAGGTGTGAATCTAGAAACACTTGCAGAAGAGTCTTTGCGTCGTCATGAAAAAGCTTACCCAAGTCGCGACTTGGTTCGATTGCCTGTGTTAGATAATCCGGGCGATTTCCACTGGCGTAGTGGTGGTGAAGTGCATATGTGGAATCCGCAAACCATTGCGAGTATTCAATCTGCTGCACGAACAAATAGCCGTGAAGCGTACCAACAGTTTGCACAAGTTTCTGATGACGATTCAACCGCGCGTGCAACCTTGCGTGGTATTACTGAAATTTAAAGATAACGTGAACGGCAGGGTGCCATTTCGTTAGATGAAGTCGGAGCCTGCAAAAGAAATCGTAAAACGTTTTGTAACCGCGGCGTGCGATGGAGTTTTGGTTCTATCTGCAGCAGAATAAGTCAACGAAAGCGCTAGCTATTGCGATTGAACCGCATGGGTTGCGTAAATCAAATTACTGGCGAAGTCGTGCGAAGAATGCTTCAGCGCGTTTCACGCAATGGAAAAACGAGAGAGGGAACAGTGGTGATTCAGAAACGCCCTCAGCAGATTAAACAAAGTGTGCATTTGGCCGTTGTTGGTGGTTATGTAACAAAATGCGCTACTTAACCAACGCTGACGAATTACAATAATTCAACAAGTTCTACCGCTGTCTTGAAGGTGTGTGAATTGCCGGGCGCGAAGGTCGATGTAAAATAGATTGCGCGGTAATCGCATCATTCCACCCCAGGTGTGGGTTTAATTAGACCGCCACCTCACCATGACATTTACTCTATCGAAGCATTTGCGCGCCAACTTATTTCACGATTTTGAAAAAACTCAAATCCCATCAGCGCGCATCAGCTGTGAAAACTGGTAGCTCTGAAATTGGTGATATGGTACAATTGCTTCGGTCTGTAACTTAAAGCATTCTCAGATCATATTGCTTATTGCCGGTCACGATGGTGGTACAGGCTGCATCGCCTTTAACGTTTCGCTGTTGAAACATGCATGCGTTTACCTTGGGAGCTTGGGTGTTGCTGAGAACACATCAACTTTAGTGCATGAATGAGTGTTGCGACTCACGCGGTAACACTTACAAACAGATGGTCAATAAAAAAGCGGTCGTGCATATTACAATAGCGCTTTTATTAGGTGCGGAAGAATTTGGTTTTTCAACTGCGCCATTAATTACTTTGGGTTGTATCATGATGCGTAAGTGTCATCTAAATACCTGCCCAGTTGGTATTGCGACACAAGATAAAGAACTACGAAAAAAATTCAACGGTAAACCAGAGCACGTTGTTAATTACTTGTTTATGGTGGCTGAAGATATGCGTGAACACATGGCATCTTTAGGTTTTCGCACAGTTAACGAAATGATTGGTCGTGTTGACGTATTAGAAGCTAACGTTGCGATAAATCACTGGAAAGAAAAAGGCATTGATCTTTCGGCATTATTATCACCAGCAGTTAAGCCGCATGAAGGTGTTGAAGTTTATCGCACGCAAGCGCAAGACCATGGCTTAGAAAAAGCGCTGGATAACGAAATTATTAAACTAGCGAAAGCAGCTATAGAAAACGGTGAGAAAGTTTCTATGGAGCTGCCAGTGGTTAATACCAATCGCGTAGTCGGCACAATGCTGTCGCATGAGTTCAGCCAAAGCGAATCAAGGTTAAACCGTTAGCTGATGATACTGTTGCATATAAAACTAAGTGGTTCAGTCGGTCAAAGTTTTAGGTGCTTGGTTATACGAAGGTTGTAACTATAGAGCTGGGAAGGCGATGCCCAAACGAACTACACTGGTAAAGGAATTCTCTTGGAGGTCGCTTGATTGTCCTATCAGGATAAAATACAGCAGTTCATCGTGTTGTCCGAATGGAAAAACATATATTGGCGGGTAATACAGTTTTTGATTCGGTTGCAATCTTCTGCGAGAGCCTATTTTAGGAGGCATTACAGCTGAAACGTTTTTGTGTGGTAACAGTCGGTGCAAGTACTTGTAGATTTGAAGGTTGTGGCCTGATCATGGTTGTGAATACATGACGGTGTGTCGCAGTTGTTGATGTTGCTGTGGAACAGGCTCGTACACTTCGCTGCGGGTGTATGAGTGCGTGGCATCGCTTACATCTCGGCGATTAAAAAACACAACCTTTTTCGACACTATGTAATATGGTATGGTTGAATTAAATGAGCTTAAAGCTCTGATTGAAAATCATCTGGAATATACTAATTCATCTGTTGCAAAGGCTGCGTTAGATAACTGGGCGGAAACCATTAAGCAATTTGTAAAAGTAATGCCAACAGATTACAAACGTGTTTTATCAAAAATGAAAGAACAAGAAGAGCAAGCTGTTGCGTAAAAGCAGTGAATAGTTAATAGTGCGCTGCAGTTGTTTCTGACGATTCCAGCATACACCCCATCCATGGGACTAAATAACTAATAATTTAAAAGATCAGAGATAAAGTTAATGGGTAAGCCTACAGGTTTTAAAGAATTTAAACGTGAAACGGAGAAATACCGTGACGTTAGTGTTCGTGTAAAAGATTACGGCGAAATTTTCACTGGTACGCATGATATTGCACACCTTAAAACACAAGGTGCGCGTTGTATGGATTGTGGTGTTCCATTCTGTCAGTCTGATAACGGCTGCCCTGTTAATAATTTAATTCCTGAATGGAATCATCTTGGTTTATACCGACCAGTGGCGTGAAGCGCTGGATCGTTTACACAAAACAAATAACTTCCCTGAGTTCACCGGAAGAGTTTGTTTTTCCAGTAATTTCAGCTGGTCGTGTTTGCGCCTGCCCTCCATGTGAAGTCATGTGTTCTTGTATTACTAACCCATGCAGTAACAATTTAAAAATTATAGGATTAAACGCTATTGTTGATGAGAAGGTTCTGCAGAGGTTGGCATAGGAAGCCAATGCCACCAGCAAAGCGTACTGGGCAAAAACGTTGTGCTGGTTAGTAGGTTCTGGGCCAGCAGTTGTTTGGCCTGCAGCAGCTGGCAATTTAATAAAGCCGGTATTAAGGTGCACTGTTAATGGAACGCGCTGATCGTATCGGTTGGTATTATTAATGTACGGCCATAGCCTAATACTGTGAAGTTAGGTAAGATCGTTGTAAGCCGCTCGTGTTGATTTATTAAAAGTCAGAAGGTGTTTCAGTTTGTTACTAGTGCTGATGTCGGTGGTGAATGGCGATAACGCGGTTAGATGTTAAAAACACTTAAACCGGCAGGATGATACGATGCTTGTTGTTTGCCAACAGGTGCAACAAAATGCGCGCTGATTATAGATATATCGGGTCGTGAGTTGATATGGTATTAGCATTTTTGAGCAATGGAGTTTTTAACGGCTGAACACCCGTGTTTCCTTCATAAGTATTCAGGCCTGCTTGACCCGTTGACTTGAATGTGATGATATTATTTCTGCTATAAGATAAAACGTTATCTGTAATTAGGCGGTGAGCGAGATACCGGTACAGACTGATATTGGAGTAGCGTCGTTACGTTTCATGGCTGTAAGTCTATGACTAATTTGAGTTGTATGCCACAACGCGCGCAAGAGCGTGCCTCGATGATAATCCATGGCCGCTATGGCCGCTTGAATTTATTCGTGTTGATTAATGGCCATCGAGAAAAGCCAGGTGGAGGCGCGGCCCCCCCCCCCCCCCTTTGGTAAGAGTAAAGACCCACGTGAATTTTGTATACTTACAAAAGAATTTATTGGCGATGATAGCGGTAATGTTACCGGTGTTAAAACCGTAGAAGCGAAATGGACTAAAGTAGATGGTCAGTGGAAAATGGAGGAAGTTGCAGGTACTGAGAAAACTTGGCAAGCAGACCTTATTTTATTGTCCATGGGCTTCTTAGGTCCGGAACATTACGCTAGTGATGCAGTAAAAATCGAATACGATGCGCGTTCAAACTACAAGGCTGAGTACAGCAAGTATACAACCAGTGTAGAGGGTGTTTATGCTGCTGGTGATTGTCGCCGCGGCCAGTCTTTGGTTGTTTGGGGGATTAATGAAGGCCGTGAGGCAGCGCG
>NW_014585147.1:0-338 GCF_000485595.1 Priapulus caudatus
CACACACACACACACACACACACACACACACACACACACACACGCACACACACACAGACAGACACACATACACGCCCGCACACACACGTTACGCTTCGATTTCAGAGGTCATTAGCTGTGTTTTAGTCGACGAAAAAGGGCGCAAAACGCGCGCCTGAATATTTAAGAGCTCGCGCGCCGGCGATCCCCAATCAGTATTCATAATTCATGAGCGACGTGAGAGCGAGAGCATGTAGCGCGCGCGTGTGCGGAAAGAGAGAGGGGGGAGGAGATAGAGATAGAGAGAGAGAGGGAGAGAGAGAGGGAGAGAGATAGAGAGAGGGAGAGAGCGAGGGGGA
>NW_014585147.1:1320-2214 GCF_000485595.1 Priapulus caudatus
CTCTCTCTCTCTCTCTCTCTCTCTCTCGCTCTCGCTCTCGCGCTCTCTCTCTCTCTCTCTCGCCCTCTCTCTCTCTCTCTCTCTCTCTCTCTCGCTCTCGCTCTCGCGCTCTCTCTCTCTCTCTCTCGCCCTCTCCCTCTCTCTCTCTCTCTCTGGCTCGCATGCACTTATACTCTTACGAAGTTGGTAACACCCAGTCGCGTCCCTTTCTCACAATACAACCGACATAGCGGCGAACAAACGAGGGCTAAGCGTCTGACATTCCCGCACATTTACGCGTCGCTCGTCGCTTCACGAAAAAAATACGACCGCCTCGATTCATAAATACCAACAAGAGCCACCACGCCTTCTCGCTTCCTTCACTGCTAGGAATTTCAGTAGGGTCTCACACCGCCGGTTTAGCGCACAGATCAGCCGATAAACGTCGTCGTACAGGTGTCGAACTAAATCTCAGGTAGCATGGGTGCGCTGTCGCCACCAGCATGCAGGTATATAGCACGCGCTCTCTATACCGCACCGGCTCACCTATATTGCCGACACTAAACACAGGCTAGCAGCAGCTATAGCTGTGTAACTCGCGTTCTACAAGTTCTGTTATATTACCTACTATAACACTTTATCTGGCTATTGGCCGTTTTGAGCGGCACAGTAAACTCTCCTATCCTCCCTCTTTGCCACTCCCTCTCTCTCTTTGCCACTCCCTCTCCCTTCTCCTTTTTATCTGCCTCTCCCTTCTCTTCTTTATCTGCCTCTCCCTTTTTATCTCCTTTTTCTTCTTAATCTTCCCCCACTCACTACGCTTATCCCACTACCTCTCGCTGTTCGTCCTCTCTCTCTCCCATGTCCTTCTCTTTCTCACACACCACCTCTCCCCCCCCCTTCTCTCTCTCTCTC
>NW_014585147.1:3729-4117 GCF_000485595.1 Priapulus caudatus
GGTAGCAATGATCTATTTACTGAATCCACAGCTCAATACGCCCAGTACAGAGTATGCACACTATACGCCCAGTACAGAGTATGCACACTATACGCACATGGCTATAATATTATAGCATCCCACTGCCATCCCTATAATTATAGCATCCCACTATGTCATCCCTACACCTAGCATATCATGTATAATCCACAGCATCCCATGTACGTCTAAGTCACCCTTATAATATCTATCATGTGATCAAGAGTACATAATAGATATTTGTATTATGCACTCTTGATGTGATCCATCATATCCACACCACCCCCTGTACATGTTTACACCATCCTTATAGTAGCCATACCAACTCATCAACCCATAATACCTCCCACGTGTATGTCCATGTGTATAT
>NW_014585148.1:0-660 GCF_000485595.1 Priapulus caudatus
CTCTTTCTCTCTCTCTCTCTCTCGCTCTCTCTCTCTCTCTCTCTCTCTCTCTCTCTCTCTCTCTCTCGCTCTCTCTCTCTCTCTCTCTCTCTCTCTCTCTCTCTCACATACTCTCTCTCACTGTGTGTGTGTGTGTGTGTGTGTGTGTGTATGTGCGCGCGTGTGTGTACGTGCGTGCGTGCGTGTGTGTGTGCGCTCGCGTACGCGTGCGTGTGTTGGTGGCTGTGCGTGTATGTGTGTGTATGTGTATTGATGCGCGGATATGCCATAATCAGATGGCGAATGACGTCACCGCGACGTCGATTGTACGGCGGTTATATTAACGCCCCACATCGAAGCTGATGCTGATCGTGTTTTCTCATGTGTCGCCGAATGTATAGTGTTAATTGATTTACAAGCCAGGTGAACAAACCTAGGCGACACTGACGACCTGAGATCATTGAAGACGGAGAGAGAGAGAGAGGGAGAGAGAGAGAGAGAGAGAGAGAGAGAGAGAGAGAGAGAGAGAGAGAGAGAGAGAGAGAGAGAGAGAGAGAGAGAGAGAGAGAGAGAGAGAGAGAGAGAGAGAGAGAGAGAGAGAGAGAGAGAGAGAGAGAGAGAGAGAGAGAGAGAGAGAGAGAGAGAGAGAGAGAGAGAGAGAGAGAGAGAGAGAGAGAGAGA
>NW_014585148.1:1900-2865 GCF_000485595.1 Priapulus caudatus
GAGAGACGCAGAGAGAGAGAGAGAGAGAGAGAGAGAGATGAAGAAAAAGGGGGTGGGAAGAGAGTGAAAGAGAGCGAGCGAGAGAGACAGCCAGACAGCCAGACAGACAGAAAGAGAATAAGAGAGAAAAGGGGAGGGAGAGAAATATAGACGAAGATCTAGACACGAAAGGTGGGAAGCGAAAGAAAGGAGGGAGAGAGAGAGAGACAGCAAAAGAGAGTGAGAAAGAAAGAAAGAAAGGGAGAGAGAGAGGTGGAGAAAGTGGAACAAAGGGTAAGGGCATGCAGGAAGAAACAACCCTGTCACGCTTGCTAACCAACTACTCATGCTGCCGGTACACTCTCACATACATACATACCCTAGCACACCCTGTAGCTACTAGCCATACCCGCCTCTACACCTCGCCAACCTAACACCTACTCACAGAATACCTACCTATCTACGCGACCCATCTAAATTACCGGGCGAATTTTATCTAATCCGTATACGTCGGGCGACCGGTCACATCTGCGACTGAAGTTTCGATGCGGCGGCGCCAGCAGCAGACTCGATCGGTTGATCCACGTATGATAAATGACCAGACGCGAGTCGGACTGCGGCCGTTATACTTAAAGTAATACTGGCTAATGGCAGGCACATGCATTATGCATGCTAGCCACTCACACGTTCAGGTAATCGAATGACTACATATCTATACAATATGTAATTATGTGAAAGGTAATTTGTTTTCTTAATGCGCCACGCACGATGGGAGGCATGGAAACGTGCGGTACGAGATAGAGAGAGGAAGAGAGAGAGAGAAAGCGAAAGATAAAGAAAGGAAGAGAGAA
This sequence comes from Priapulus caudatus, assembly GCF_000485595.1. Taxonomy (NCBI): domain Eukaryota; kingdom Metazoa; phylum Priapulida; class Priapulimorpha; order Priapulimorphida; family Priapulidae; genus Priapulus; species Priapulus caudatus. The sequence goes on from NW_014585148.1 coordinate 2,731, forward strand.
GAGGAGAGAGACAGAGAGAGAAATAGAAAGAGAGAGAGAGAGAGAGAGAGAGAGAGAGAGCGAGAGAGAGAGAGAGAGAGAGAGAGAGAGAGAGAGATAACGAAAAAAGAGAGAGATAAGAAGACAGAAAGAGAA
>NW_014585148.1:2879-4117 GCF_000485595.1 Priapulus caudatus
GCGAGAGACCGAGAGCGAGAGGAGACGAGAGAGCGATAGAGAGAGAGAGGGGGGGGGAGAGGAGGGGAGAGAGAGAGAGCGAGGAGAGATGAGAGAAGAGGGATTCGGTGTCCGCAAAGAGAGGAAATGAGAGAGAGCGAGCCGCAGAGAGGAGAAAGAGAGCGAGCTGGAGAGAGAGAGAGAGAGGGCCGAGAGAGGAGAGAGACCGAGAGAGACCGGAGGAGAGGGAGGAGGAGGAGAAAGACGAGGAGAGGAGAGAGAGAGAGGAGAGAGAGAAGAGCGTCCTGGAAGAGAGAAAGAGTTGAGAGAGAGAGAGAGAGAGAGAAGATGAGAGCAGAAAGAAGAGACGAAGAGAGAGAGAAAGAGATGAGGAGAGAGAGGATGAGAGAGCGGAAGAGAGAGAGAGAGCGCGGCGACGCGCCGCGAGAGAGAGAGAGAGAGGAGAGAGAGAGAGAGAGAGACGAGAGAGAGAGAGCGTCCCGAAAGAACGAGAGGGGAGAGAGAGAGGCAGAGAGACGAGAGAAGAAGAGAGAGAGAGAGGAGAGCGATATGAGAGAGATGAGAAGAGAGAGAGACGGATGAAAGCGAAAAATAAAGAAAGGAAGAGGAGAAAGAGAGAGAGAGACAGAGAGAGAAGAGAAAGAGAGAGAGAGAGAAGAGAGCGAGAGAGAGAGAGAGAGAGAGAGAGAGAGAGAAAGAGTAGAGAGAGAGATTAGCGGAGGGGAAAAAAGGGAGAGACGAGAGAGAGAGAGAGAGAGAGAGAGAGAGAGCGTCCGAAAGAGCCAAAGCCAGGCAGGCGAGGAGTGTAGTGAATTCAAAACACATAACTACGAACAGCAGCACAGCCAAAACAGCTAACGAGAGAATTTTGCGATTGTCGGTCCTCGCCCGTAGCAAAGGCAGCGCCGCCTCGAGTGCGAGTGAAACCTAAAACAAGAGGCTAGCTCTGCGCTTGATTACTCGGTATGTAGCGCACTAATATTAGATTGGTTCTGGTAACGTCACGTGGCGTTGACAGCGCCGACCAGGGTGTGTGCGCTCACACGTCCTACACACACTAGAGACTGTTCGCGTTGCGTCTGTCACATCATACGACTTTGTGTACCTTTGCCATCATTTCGAGCGTGCATGAGCAGAGCGATCCTACGGCAACGCTTCACGTCACACCCAAGCGTACAACGCAAATCATACATACGAAAATGCATATATATATATATATATATATATATATATATATA
>NW_014585149.1:0-4116 GCF_000485595.1 Priapulus caudatus
TGTTCCTGTAAGGCACTTCCCCTCTCCTCTCCTCTGTCAGATCCTTTCATATCCGCTTTGCTCCCCTTTCCCGTCTCCGCTCTGCTCTCATTTCTCCTCTTTCCTCTCTCCTTCTAAAATAGCCGAGAGCAAACTGTTTTCACGCGTTTGTACGTGTATCGGTTTCGCTGCCGCCCGCCCGCCCGCCTACTTCCCCGAGAGTGGGGGTGAGAGGGTCAGCGGATGAGGAGAAGGAGGGTGAGGAGGAGGGGAGAGGGAGGAGCAAAGAAGGAAGGAAGGAAGGGGAGTGAGGGAGTAAGAGGAAGGCTGAGGGAGGGAGAAGAAGGCTGAGGGAGGCTGAGGGAGGGCTGAGGGGGCTGAGGAGGCTGCAGATGCTGAGGGGGAGGAGGAAGGAGGGTGAGAGAGGGGGAAGAGGGGGGAGGGGGGAGGGAGGGAGAGGAGGGAGACGAGTGGTCGTGTCGTTTGTTTGTATTGGCGGTAACCGGCATGCGTTGATAGATGCTAAGGGGGTGAACGTCACCATCTCACAGGAGGGAAAAGGAGAAGGAGGGAGAGGGAGAAGGAGGAAGGTTGAGAGAGGCTCACGGATGCTGAGTGATATTGAGAGAGACTGAAGGAGGTTGGATGATGCAGCGAGAGGTTGGGGAAGGATGAAGGAGTATGCGAGAGGTTGGGGAAGAATGAAGGAAGCTGAGGGAGGCTGAGGGAGGAAGGGATGACGAGAGAGGCTGACGAAGGATGAGGAAGACAAGGGATGCTGAGTGAGGCTGAGAAGAAAGAACTACGCCCCTCGTGTTACGATACTGCTTGTGTGACAACCCGGAGCACGCCCTCCCTCCTCCTCCCCCCTCCTGTGCACGCCCTCCCTCGCCTGCATGCGTGTCTGTATCCGTCCAGATGTCAATTGCATCGAGCTGCAAAAACACACGACGAGTCTGCGCTGGGATACTATGTACCGATGTATATGTGCGTGTATATTTAGAGAGAACGAGAGAAAGAGAAAGAGAGCGAAGAAAGAACGAAAGAAAGGGAAATGATAGATAGCAAGAGCTAGGGAAACAGCGAAAAACAGTAAAAATGACAGCAGTGAAAGGTGAAGGAGGGTGACGACCAGGGAGTGAGAGAGACGAGAGAGAGAGAAGAGAGAGAGAAGCGAGCAGGAGAGAGAGAGGGGAGCAGAGAGAGAAGAGAGAAGAGAGAGAGAGAGAGAGAGAGGAAAGAGGAGAGAGAGAGAGAGAGAGGAGAGAGAGAAGAGAGAGAGAGAGAGAGACCAGATAAGAATTAGATAGAGACAGCGAGAGAAGCACGATAAAAGGAGAGGGCAAGAAAGAAGAGGAACTAATATAGAGGGCTATGGAGAGATGTACGCCTACAGAGCTAGGAGGCGCATAGGACGCACCAGAGTGAGATGTCACAGGTTGGAACCGAAAACCATCGCGCCCCAGCACCACACCCACGCCCCCACCTCCAGCGCCCCTGCCCCTGCCAGGGACAAGCGAAGCCAAAAAAGAAACGAAAAACAAAGAAAAACACATAATTAGTGAGTCGAGAGGCGGGACCTCGCGCCCAGCAAAACATAGGAGGAGCGCGAGAGAGGGAGGCTGGAGAGCGAACACGGGGGGGGCGGCAAAAAACAGCCGGGCTGCCGCCAGCCAGCCAGCCGAAAACACAACGATGCGGCAGAAACAACATAAATCCGCGTGAAGATGAGGATGAGGAATGGTGTATGAGCGGAGCTGCGGAGTTAACGGCGGCGGAGGAGGATGCTGAGGATGAGAATGACAATCTGAGAATGAAGATGAGATGAGGATGAGGATGAGGATGAGGATGAGGAATGAAGATGAGAAGTGAGGATGAGGATGAGTGTGAAGAATGAGGAGCTGAAGATGAGAACGTATGATAAGGACAGAGAAGCTGAAGAGTTAGGCGATGAACGAAGCCCTGCGCGTATCAATCATTGATGCTGGCGTGGGTCGGCCGCCCCCGCACTGATGCGCTGAAGCGCATAGTAAAATCCTGAAGCATCTCTTACTGGCAGCCATGGCGCATTCCCCCCCCGCGTAGGCCCGCCCCCCTTGTATGCGTAGGGGGGGAGGCTGCACACATCCGTGACCATACAACATGAATCCAGCAACTTAATCTATCTACGTGTTCACGTGGGCGCGTGCGTAAGTCTCTCTCTCTTCTCTCTCTCTCTCTCTCTCTCTCGTCTTCTCTCTTCTGCTCCCTCCTCTCCTCCCTTTCTCTCTCTCACGTCCTCTCTCTCCCCTGGCCAAACCCCCCAATCTCCTCCACGTTCCTTACCTATATTTGCTGCATCTTGAGATCTCTAAAATCACTGCGTCACCTTCTCCATCACATGGCTTCCGTCACGTCTCGTTTACTTTCTGTCATTTTACTGCGCTGGTTAATCTGCAAATATATGTATATATATATAGTAATATATATAATATATATATATTTATATAATATATATATATAGTAATATATATATTTATTAATCAACTTGAATCATCGACATTTTAATTGCTAGCATCATCTCATTTGCGTTTTCGTTCGCGGGATCCGTCCAAATATTATCGTCATCGTCGTCGTCATCGTCAGTGTCGCCGTCGTCATCGTCAGTGTCGCCGCGTCGTCAATCGTTGCGCAGGATTGAAATCATCGCATTGATGCGGCCTTTCCGCATTCGGTTATCACTCACGTGTAACAGGCAGCAGACAAGCATGCAGCAGCAGCAGCAGCAGGCAGCCGCAGCAGCTAAGCAGCAGCAGCAGGTACGGGCAGCAGCGAGTATCATCGTCAGCGTCTACATCATCCTCATTACACCATCCGACTCTCGGAAGCAATGAATGAAGACCATTGATATAGCAAGTCACAGATTGGCTCTCATCCTCACCCTCTCTGCTCTCCTCTCGTCTCTCTCGCTGTCTCTCCTCTCTCTCTCTCTCTCTCTCTCTCTCTCTCGCTCTCGTCTCTCTCTCTTTCTTCATCGCTCTCTGAGTCTCTCAGTCTCTCTCCTCTCTTTCTCCCTCTCCTCTCTCCTCATCTTCCTCGTCTTGTCTGGGCTCTCTCTTCGTCCTCGTTCTCTCTCGCTCCGCCTTTCTCTCTCTGCTTTCTCTCTCTCTCTCTCTCTTTTTCTTTCCTCTTCTCTCTTCTCCTCTCTTTCTCTCTCCCTCTCTCTTCGTCTCTCATTCTCTCTCGCTCTTTCCCTCTCGATCTCTCTCCTCTCTCTCGTCTCTCTTTCTCTCTCCCTGTCTCTCAGGTCTCTCTGCTCTCTCTCTGGTCCTTTCTCTCTTCTCATCTCTCTTCTCTCTCTTCTCTCCTTCTCTCGCGCCTCGTCTCGTCTCTCTGCTCTCTCTTCTTTTCTCTCTCTCCTCTCTCCCTCGCTCTCTCTCTCTGCTCGTCCTCCTCCGCCTACCCGCCCCCTCTCTCTCCGTCGTTCCTCCGATCTCTTTCTTCTCTTCACCTCCTCTCATCTCTCTCATTCTCGCGCTCTCTTCTGTGTCTCTCCAACCTTTTCCGCTGCTCTCGGCCCATCTTCGCCCCCACATCTCCGCCCTCATCTCTCGCCCTCAGGAATAAAAATACCGATAGTCCGATATTCCCGGCTCTCTGGTGAAAAATAAAGCAGCCGCAGCCATTCCATACAAATTGAACTGACGGCGGTCTATCTCTCTCTCTCTCTCGCTCTCTCTTTCCTCCTCTCTCTCTCAGCTCTCTCTCATCTCCTTTCATTCCTCTCTCTCTACTCATCTGGCTCCATCCGATCCTCGCTCTCTCGTCCCTCCCTACAAGCGCCCAGCTCCCTCCCTTTCTCTCTCTCTCTCGCTCTCTCTCTCTCTTCTCTCTCTCTCTCATCCTCTTTCTATCATCCTCCTCCGCTGTCCCCCACCACCACCCACACACCCCGTGCCATGACACCAATGCTCGGCCCACGCACGCACGCACAGACGGACGCACGCACGCACGGACACGACAGATAGAAAATAGAGCAAAGATGAGAGAGATGAGAGAAGAGAGAGAAGACAATTAGCGAGAGAGAGAGAAAGAGAGTTTGAAATAGAAAGAGCATAAGAGAGAGAGAGAGAGAGAGAGAGAGAGAGAGAGAGAGAG
>NW_014585150.1:0-349 GCF_000485595.1 Priapulus caudatus
ACACACACACACACACACACACCCACACACGCACACACTCACTCACTATTATAAAGAAATAATTATTTATTTAGGGACACAATTAGGTTCTTTGAAATTTGTCCTGGGTCGCGTGGATTTGACACGGTTTCAGAGATGGCAGCAGATGTAAATTGGCGGCAAATATTGCCTGACGTCATTGTTCGATGAAGTTTCGTTCGCTTTGAAATATAACCATTATCCATGCAGGCTCTCACAAAAAACACGCTCGCGATAAAAAGCGTAGACTCTCTGGTGTCCGCATAGAATCCTGTGTTTAGATGCACTATGGATGCACCTAGCGAATTAACACACGCCTGAGCACACACGC
>NW_014585150.1:1787-2294 GCF_000485595.1 Priapulus caudatus
TTCAACGAGGAAAAGAGCGAAAGACAGAGAAAAGCACGAGAATGTAACAAGGTGTGGGGACAGGGGTACGTGACGCGTGTGTGTGTGTGTAAAGCTGTGCTGCTTGTGGCACCTTAGGCGTGCGCGTGAGTCCATGTAGCTGTACATATATATAGTGTGACACCTTATTCCTGTCGTCGTACCCCGGGTGTCGCGTCAGGTGTGTCCGTGTTTGTCGCTGAATGGTGACACGTTCTTACTGTCACATTCTCTCGCGACGAGTTCCCGTCCCTGCGTACACGTGTTAACAATTAGTGATAACGTGCGGTCACAATATCCGTCGATAATCGAATTATATGTCACAATATCTGTCGATAATTGAATTAACCGTCGCAATGCGGCGATGACGTAATATTTCCACCGCCATTATCGTAATATTAGTCTCCTCGATCGATAGGAGCGTATAAATAATATATATATATATATATATATATATATATATATATATATATATATATATATATATAG
>NW_014585150.1:3827-4116 GCF_000485595.1 Priapulus caudatus
CACGCACGCACGCACGCACGCACACACACACACACACACACACACACACACACACACACGCACGTACGCACCAATTACAATTGTTACTGTTTAAACCGAGAGAGCAGAACTCGAAGAGACGCTATGTTGTTTGCGTTGCGTATTAACCAGCGAATTCCTGCGCTCATTAAATGTATGATACGAATTTTTTGGGGTCTTTTCTATAATCGACGGTACAAACCGGGTTCATCCAGTTTGAAATTGTTTCTAGATAGAGGTAGAGAGAGAGAGAGAGAGAGAGAGAGAGAGA
>NW_014585151.1:0-433 GCF_000485595.1 Priapulus caudatus
GGTACCTAAGACCTTGGTGGTTGTAGGGGTGTGGGCAGGGGAAGGTGTCAAGTGTCAAGGGGTACCTAAGACCTTGCTGGTTGTAGGGGTGTGGGCAGGGGAAGGTGTCAAGTGTCAAGGGGTACCTAAGACCGTGCTGGTTGTAGGAGTGTGGGCAGGGGAAGGTGTCAAGTGTCAAGGGGTACCTAAGACCGTGCTGGTTGTAGGAGTGTGGGCAGGGAAAAGCACCAGGAGTGGCAATAGCAGCCTGAGACAAGTACAAGACCTGAGGGGCTAGGGCAACATGGAAGGCAGAGGGTGTAAGAGAGTAATATAGTGGGGGCTGGTTTGAAGGAGCTGTGGGGGAGGAGCAGGAGGAGGAAGATGAGGAGGAGGAGGCAGAGGAGGAGGAGGTGGATGAGGTGAAGAAGGAGATGGAGGAGGAGGAGGCAGA
>NW_014585151.1:1591-2928 GCF_000485595.1 Priapulus caudatus
GAGAGAGAGAGAGAGAGAGAGAGAGAGAGAGAGAGAGAGAGAGAGAGAAGAGAGCGAGAGAGAGAGACAGACACAGAGAGAGCGCGTGCGAGCGCGAGCGAGGACTTACTTGCACACGGGGCACCGCCACGAGCCGCGCTCGACGTTCAGCTGCAGGTAGGACTCGAGGTCGAAGCACTGTATGTGTTTGCAGTCGTGTCCGCGCGCGGGCAGCGTGATGCGCCGGTACGTGATCGGACACTTCAAGGACACCTTCACCGCCGTCTGCTCGACGCCGTTGTCCTCCGGCAGACCGTTGGCCATCGTCGCGCCGCCGACGCTCGAGAAGTTACGCTTGACTGCAGAGCACGCGCAAAACAAGAGAACGATCGTCAGAGAGAGAGAGGGGAGGGGGGGTAGCGAGGTTATATGTGTATAAACGTATATGTATAAATAAATCTATATATATATATATATTTTCATGTACACATATATATGTGTATATACATATATGTATAAATATATCTCTATATATACATATATTTACACACATATATATGTATATATATACATATATATATATATGTATATATATATATACACATATATATATCTATATGTGTGTGTGTGTGGACTTTATGACTATACTACTCTCAACTACTCTCATATATATATATATATACATGACCATGGAATAAGTGCACCATGCAACAATTAACACCCAATCTCTTTCATTATATACTATAGTATAATATATTCTCTATATACTATAGTATATACTATACATTATATACTATAGTATAATATATTCTCTATATACTATAGTATATACTATACATTATATACTATAGTATATTATATTCTCTATATACTATAGTATATTATATTCTCTATATACTATAGTATATACTATACATTATATACTATAGTATAATATATTCTCTATATACTATAGTATATTATATTCTCTATATACTATAGTATATTATATTCTCTATATACTCTACTATATTATATTTTCTATATACTATAGTATATTATATTTTCTATATACTATAGTATATTATATTCTCTATATACTATACTCTCTCTCTCTCTCTCTGTCTATACTCACTCTTTGTGACGCAGTGTTCGGCCGGTAGGAGGCGCTTGCGTAGCAGACCTTGCAGTACGGAGCGCACGCTCGGCCGATGTACGAGTTGCAGCACGAAGAGATGAGACTGTCAAGCAGACGACAGCAATACGTTACTGATGGTTACAGCGCCTATGCTGGTGCCTTGCTCTCTCTCTGTCTCTCTCTCTCTCTCTCTCTCTCTCTCTCTCTCTCTGTCTCTCTCTCTCTCTCTGTCTCTCTCTCT
>NW_014585151.1:3799-4115 GCF_000485595.1 Priapulus caudatus
TTCTTCTTCTTCTTCTTCTTCGCGGTCTTTACTGAAGGTAACCACGTAGAGGGAGAACGCACACTATAGGGGGCGCTAGCAGTGGCAGCGGACCAGCTAGGGGGCGCTGGCTGACTTACCTCCACATGAGCGTCTGGTGCACGCTCTGGCGTAGGTGGAAGACGTGGTTGCTGACGGCTAGGTTGTGCTCGAGACGAAACGGAGGCAGCACGACGCCGTCGCGTACGGGGAACGTCAGACGCAACCTGCTGTGCCGTACAGCAGATATATGTATATATATATATACACATATATATATCTATATGTGTGTGTGTGT
>NW_014585152.1:0-4115 GCF_000485595.1 Priapulus caudatus
CTCTCTCTCTCTCTCTATCTGTGCCTATCTATCTCTTTGTCTCTCGTCTTTCCCTCCGCCTATCCCTCGCTCTCCCCACTGCCCTTCATTCTTGCGTGGTAATTCACCGTACTGCTGATGTGGTATTCTCTGTACCTTAGCTCCACGGGGGGGGGGGAATTGAGAACTCATAATGTCCATTTCAACTGTTTAATAAAAACTGTTTTACTGGTTTAATAAAAACCACAGCATAGTGAGTTCGCAAACATGTTAATCAGCCAAAATCAATTCATCAAATACGTAGGCTACTACGATAAAAATAACTGGCCTGACCTATCGCGGAGGCACGTCGTTGATTTTACAGTTGACAATTCACCAGTATAGTTAATAATAATTTAATAGTAACACACACACACACACACACACACACGCAGACACCCACACACACACACACACACACACACACACACACACACACACACACACACACACNGGGGGGATCAGCCAAAATCAAATCATCAATACGTAGGCTACTACGTAAAAATAACTGGCCTGACCTATCGCGGAGGCCTGTCGTTGATTTTACAGTTGGACAATTCACCAGTATAGTTAATAATAATTCTAATAGTAACACACACACACACACACACACCACACACACACACACACACACACACACACACACACACACACCACACACCACCCACACACACACCACACCACACACCACGCACGCACGCCACATGACAACACAACACAACACAGCACACACACACACACACACACACACACACACACATACACCACCACACACACACACACACACCACACACACACACACACACACACCCACACACACACCAACACACACAACCACACACACACCCACACACACACCACACACACACCACGCACACTCGTAACGCACGCACGCACGCACGCACGCACGCACGCGCCGCACACACGCGCGCTCACACACACCATCACACCCCAGCACACACAACACACACACACACACACACACACACACACACACACACACGTCCCTAGGTTTTTTCCCTTGTCTAGGCTGCTAAACTTCCTCCACTGTTTTGCTTCGAAAGCCCGTCTCGTCACTTGTAGAATTCAAAAACGTGAAGAGGCGTTGAATGAATATAATTCCCATTTCTTTTCACTTACTGCTCTAATTATATTTATATCAATATATATATATATATCCTCTCTCTCTATTCCTCCCCCTCCTCCTTGCAGCGCTCGGCGATTGCCGCTTAGTCTGGACAAAAGACGAGTCGGTTGAATTATGGAAGCAACAGGCGCGTTCGATTTTATGACACGAGTATCCGTAACCTGACAAACCAGTGCACTGACATCCTGCATTTCTTACGAATATATACTATTGGTATATAGAAGTAAGAAATCCAGCAAACAATAAAGGAATAAATGAATAAATAAATATATTCACCATTATATATAGCTTACGTATGATAAATATAATATATATATATATTAATATATATTATATATATATATATATATAAAGTATAATATATATGTAACATATATAACAGGGTCGTAATAAATTACAAATTATTAATTTTTAATCAATTATACATATAAGTAATGTACCAGTAAATAGGGAGAGACATATGTTACCTGCGGCAGGGTGTGTCTGTTGCGTGCTCGTAGCGTGCGAGTGCAGAGTCGTTAGTGAGGGTTGGCGCCAGTGAGCCCAGCTGAAATGCTAAACGGTTAAAATGCCCACAAACAAACAGCGCGGCGGGCCAAACTGAAATTAGCTACACCTCCGCCAATATAGGTCACAATTATAAATCATAAGCTGCCCTAGTAATTGTGCCAAATTTCCTTTTTCTTTACTTGTTATGAATACGTCTGAAAGATGGTATAGATTTGTGTTCGCACATATCCTGTAATCTGCCTATTTTAATTTAACATTTTGTAGATATTACACTTTCAACAGATAGAGACGCAAATGCTCGTCGGCCAAGTGGAATGAAATGTGAAAAAAAAAATCAGATGTCGCTCTTCATAATCATCTAATTAGTCATTCTAGGGTGGCGCCATATTTTAACTGGCTTAAAGGGAAGTTTACTCTAGGTTATAGGGTTATTTTCAGGTAATTTAGGTTTATTAATTACGCTACATTAAAAGTTTTCATGGTTCAATCACCATTAGAAATCTTTTTTTAAATTCTAAAACTAACGACTACAGTTGATTACAACGACGGTGGCGCCACTCGAAGCGCACGATCTGATAGCATTATTGAAATCTGGATGGATCCTTTCGTCCATTTTTTATTCTTTCAGGTACATGACCTTGTAATTTATGCTATAGGTGGCGCTGTTTGAATATATTATGAAATTAATTCTGCTTGCCGGCCTGGCGTGATTTTTTTCCATTAGGTCAAATCAAGGAAACATTAGGGCGCTTCTAGTGAACGCTTGCTATTGGTTGACTTTGCTTTCGTCGTTTCAATGACGTCACAGTGTCGTCATATTTATGAATCCAAAATTCATACTCCAATCTTCTCAACATAGCCTATCGAGGATACAGCACGGCAATTCAATCCTGAAAAGGGTCGGGGGATCGAATCCATCCGTTTTCTTAATATTTTCCTGTTTTCTGTATTTTTCTATCTTTATCCGTTTAAACAATTTTTTTCGATTAACGCAATTATTTACACTGATTTATTTTACAACATTTTAATAAACAACAATTATTTTTACAAACAACTTAAAAATTAAATTTGTTATATATTTTTTTACATAGGAGTTTGCGCTTAGCGGTTAGGGTTAGGGTTAGAGTTAGGGTTAGGCGTTTAGGGTTAAGGGTTTAGGGTTAGGGTTAGTGGTTTAGCGGTCACAATGCCAGTGGAATGCCACCATAAAACAGGAGTTTAGGCACGTGATTTTGTCATCAACAATTGCAGCGCCTCACTAGAGCCCTATGTTCTTGATTAACATAGGGGGAAAAAAAATCACGCCGTACCGGGCTTGGAATATAGACATACCCCGATCTGGATAAGTTGCGCAAAACCAGACTTTTTCCAGCAAGGGCTACAGACCGAGGGTGTTTTTCTTATGTATTTCATTTAAAGCCCAAAAGAATTGTAATATCTTATAAACGACATATTAGTTTCAGTTTATAATATGGATAAATTTTGCCCCTAAAAATGAATAATCGTTTTGGTAAATTAGATTTAGGTATAAATATAATTGCACTTTTTGTAGATTTAGCCCTCGGTCTGTAACGTGCAAAATAATAATGGTCAAATAGAACTTTTTCGGCGGTGGCAGCACGGTCGCGGTGTCATGGCGCCGTTCAAATTTCCGTAGCGTTGATTTGTAATTAATTATAAAAATTAAATTAGGTATATGGTAACAAATAACGGTAGATTATGGGTATAGACGATTTGTTATCGTAGTACAGTTTATGCGAAAATCCTTGAGGCTACTGTCCCCGTACCAGCCACCGTAGTAATAAATTGAAGAGAGTTGGTCAGCGTGTATCTTGGTGTCAGGATATCAGACTGGTTTATAACAGCAGATGAGTGTATATAACCACACCACTGGCGTTTGTAACACAATTCGGACACGAGAACACCATGCGGATATACAGTGACTTCATTCATGGGTAAGCATACGTCGTTCTGTGATAATTCGGTATATTTATTTTCATATATATTATCAAGAGCAGATAAAGAAGGTTATCTGCTCTTCTTTATCTGCTCTTGATATTATGTGCTTGACTTTAAACTCGCAGAGTATCGCGTGATGTTTACATGATAAAGTTTTGATAATTTGCTTAGGAATAAAACAGTGAAATTTGGGACGTAAAAAGAGCACTTTGTCTGCTTTACATCAACGCATACTTCTCATTATCTTTATCTTCACTTTTATTCTACAAATGTGACGAGATCGTCTTCGAAGCAAAACAGTGGTAGCAAGTTTAGCGCCAGACAAGGGAGAAACCTTAGGGGAGGTATGTTCGCGCGCGCGCGCGCGTGTGTGTTCGTGTCACACACACACACACACACACACACACACACACACACACACACACACACACACACACACACACACACACACACACACACACACACACACACACACACACAC
>NW_014585153.1:0-4113 GCF_000485595.1 Priapulus caudatus
TCCCTGACACTGCTTGCCTGATAGTGTGTTACTAACCCTCCCATCTCTATCACTCCCTGACACTGCCTAACCCCATCGTTTATCTTTGCTGTTTGGGATAGGTTGGTCGTAACGTTGTGCGTGAGTTAATAATTAATCGACCAACCGGTAGTAAACCCCTCGCAAAACGATCCCCCGCGGCTCTGTCGGGTTACCCGTTGTCATGGTTACGGGAGATGAGGAGAAGAGACTACAGAGGCTGCGTGTGTGGTGGCTAGCTTTAGTATACTAATTATACTAGAGTAGCTTGGTAATTAGTTGGTTGGTTAGCTACAGCTGAGTTTGTGTTGTGTGTTTCAGGCTGCGAGGAGGGGCGGCTAGACAACCTATCCTACGACACCCTCATCCCGGCCAACACACTGCAGAACTACCTTAGAAGACGGTGAGTAACAAACACCCACTTCCTACCCCCGCGCTAGGTGCAAGGAGCTAAATATAAAAAAGAGAAGAGGAAGCGGATTGGCTGATGTGCTTTTCGACTCAAGGCGTCACTATGACCCATAATCAGTGAATAAAAAAATGTTGGCAGACCGAACTCCGAGAACAATAGAAGCACTAATTCTTGTTCTAGAGTGCCTGCCGAACCCAAATTTGGGCCAGATATGGCGGCGCTGTCCTCTCACTTGTTTATTTAGAACTCCTTGCCGCGCAGAAGATACAAACTGCTTTCCGAGCAACACTAAGATGTAACTCCTGTTTAAAATAATTCTGATTATGACCGTCTTGTTTCAATCGTCTCTTTACCTTTCTCCTTTTTTGACGCTACACCTATTTCTCACGACATACTTCTGTTTTTTGATACGGACACCGCTCTCCTGTTTTTGAACGCTGACGCAAATTCTCTCTTTTTGACGCTGCACACGCTATGCTTATTTTCAATGCCAGAGGACTGCGAAAAAGTCTCGTTTTCGACACCAACACCTCTCTTTGTAAACTATTGCCGAACAAAAAGCTCTCTTTGATTCGCCCAAACACGCGTGCTCTTGTTCTCGATTCAACGCTCTCTTGAAGTTTTCGCGGAGGCCAACGACTCCTATTCGAGCGCGACACACTCTTGTTTCTAAGATCGAGACAGCAATACCTGCTGAGCCTCGTGTTCTACGGTCGAGCGGGAGTCGAAAGAACGTACGTGCAAGCCAGAAGCTTAGAGCAGTTCGTGAAAAGCCAGAGAAGGACAGCAGGCGGGAAACCCTCGAGATCACCTACGTGATTCCGGAGCGAAGACGTCAACACGGCGCCAGCACTCGTAACCTGCTCACCACCAAGGTGAGGTGTGCAAAGGCGTGCGGGGGCGGGGGGAGAGTAAGCGGGGAGGGAGAAGGAGCAAGCATCAGCACAGTCTCACACGCTGTGAGTGGGTGTGATTTGTGCTTGTGTGGGGTTGAAGTGGGAAGGGGAAGCCAATGGGTGCGCAAACGTCGTCGTAAGTGATGCTGGTGTGTCGTGCATGTTCGCTCCCTCGAGGAATGAGGTTTGGTGTGGCGATCATCAATTTATAAACATACATTCATGATCTATGTAAACGATGTTTGTCCCCAAAAAATTCAGTGAAGCTCTCTGTATGAAAAATTTCCACCAAACATCATGATCTATTGAGTTGTTTGCCCGCACATTCATGATGCCTATGGATGATGTTGTTCCCACATAAACATGAAATGATTTTGTTTGCCCCAAATTCATGATCTATGTGATTGATGTTTCCCCACATTCAAAATGATCCTATTGGATGAAATGTTGCGCCCACATTCGTGATCTATGAACGATGTTTGCCCCACATTCATGATCTATGGATGATGTTTGCCCCACATTCATGATCTATGAACGATGTTTGCCCCACATTCATGATCTATGGATGATGTTTGCCCCACATTCAAAAACGAATGAGAAATGGATGAATTTCCGCACATTCAGCGTCTTATGGATGATTTTTTGCCCACATTCAAGATATATGTAGTATGAATTGCCCCAATTCAAATGATCTAATGTAGATTGTGACAAAACACATTCACTAATATATGGATGATGTTGCCCCACATTATCAATGATCTATCGAATGAAAATGTGCCCACATTCATGATCATGGATAGTTTGCCCCACATTCATGATCTATGATGATGTTAATGCCCGAAACATTCACGATCTATGGATGATGTTTGCCCCACATTCATGATCTATGGATGATGTTTGCCCCACATTCATGATCTATGGATGATGTTTGCCCCACATTCATGATCTATGGATGATGTTTGCCCCACATTCACGATCTATGGATGATGTTTGCCCCACATTCATGATCTATGAACGATAGTTTTTGCCACATTCATGAATCTAATAAATGAATGTTTTACCCCACACTTCATGATGCTATAATAATGTTAAATCCCCACATTGCGAATGATTCATATGCATGATGTTGCACACCAGCATTTCATGATCTATGGATGATGTTCTCAAAACCACATTCAGACTATGAGAAAGCCCCACATTCACGATATATGGATATGTGCCACATTCCATGATCTAAGGATGATGTTGTGCCCAAACATTCATGATTCTATGAACGATTTTGCCCGACATTCGAATAAAATCTTATGATGTATGTTGCCCACATTTGGTCTTTTACGATCTATTGGAATCTGAGTTTTGCCCCCAGCATTTCTGGTGAGATCGATTGATGAATGTTGCCCCAGATTTGCGATTCTAATCTGGATGATCTGTAAATTTGCTCAGAAATCTATATATATTGTTGATTTGTGAGCGATTAATGGATTTTATTAATTACTTTGATGTATAGAAAATGTGGAATTTTTGATGTTACTTCGTATTATCAAAAAACTTATTAATAAGCCTGCTAGGACCGATGATCCTTTGTAGATTAATATGAATCAAATATTATGGAAGCGGACTGTTCCACCCACAATTCATGACGATTCTATGTGGATGATTATTCCCTACAATTTCAAATGATCTAGTGGATGATGTTGTGCTCCAACATTCAAATTTGCATCATATAGAACGATGATTCCCCACACTAACAATGATACTATGCGATGCATGTTTAATGCCCCACAATTTTCACGATCTATGAGACTTTTGCCCCACATTCATGATCTATGGATGATGTTTTGCCCCACATTCACGATCATGGATGATGTTTGCCCCACATTCTGATCTAATGGATATTGGTTTGGGCACCTACAATGTAAAAATATGATCTAGAGAAAGGATCGATGTAATTGCCCACAATACCACCGTATCGACGAATCTACTAGCGAATATGTTCTTCGGCCGACCACATTGCATGTGATCCTACTTTGATGAATGTTTTGCACCAACATCATGATCTTAAATAACTAGAGCGATGAAATTGCCCACATTCACCGATCTATGATGAATATTTTTGCCGCACATAGTCGGTGATCTCAATGAACATTTGCACAACATTCATAGATCTATGTGATGATATTATCTGCCTCACATTTTCACGATCTATTGGAAAAATGTTAGCCTCACAAATAATCATGACTATATGTGACGTTTGCCCCACTCATATGCATGATTCCACGATCTGATGGATGAATGTTTTGTCCCAACATTCATGATCATGGATGATTAATTCGCCCACCCACATTCTGTGGTGATCATGAACGAATGTTTGGCACCTACATTCAGTGATCTATATGAATTGATATTTGTCCCCACATTAGTCATGATCCTATTGGAACGATGAAATTGCCCCACATTTCACGATCTATGAACGTATGTTTCCCCACATTTCATTGATCTAATATATGATGAGGTTTGCCTTCGCACAAATTGTGGCTATGATCTACTGAAGAATGTTGCCCCACATTCATGATCTATGGATGATGTTTGCCCCACATTCATGATCTATGGATGTGATGGTTTGCCTGATATTGATTGATTATTAATGATATAGAGAAATAATATGTAAGAAATTATGAATATTAAAATGATGAATAATCTTGGGTGAAAAATATTATTCTTCGTATTATGATTGGTGAGATGATTGAGACCAGATGATTTGAGATGACGATGCAATATATAAAGATG
>NW_014585154.1:0-3654 GCF_000485595.1 Priapulus caudatus
CTGTTGTTGTAGCAGAGATCTACTCGTACCTACTCTCGCTATCTCTCTTCTACCCTACTCTACTTTACTCTACTCTACTCTACTGTACTCTACTCTACTCCTCTCTCCACGTGGATGGGAAGGGGAAGATAGCATCCCATGATGAAGCCCTACCACGTATTGTGGGATGCGGTAGACTGTGTTGCATCAGGCGGCGCCAGCATCCGATCGCTCGATGGTTGCATAGCGATGCGGATGCAGGGATGCGGTGGGGTGAGACGGAGAGAGGCTGCGCCTTCCACGGTCACCCCCGCATCGATCCGGCATCGATGCAGATGCGTCGCCCGTGACGACGGCGACGCGGCGCCCGGCAACCGCGCTGCCTTTTGTTTTGCGCTGCGGGTAGCGGTGTGTGGTTTTGTGCTGCGGGTGTGCGGGTGAGCGTATTCGCTGCATGGATCGCCGAGGTACCTGCCGCATGACAACGCCACGCAATAGCGAACGTGCGAGTGCGTTGCACCGTTATATAGTCTATGTGCTAATAGCAATGACTCTAAAATGGATTTATGTGTTAAATTAAATCATAAATAAATTTACTCGTGCTTGTGCTATGTTGCCTGTACTTGTTTTAACGAGCAGTATAACGGCTATAAAGACGTTATTTCGAACCCCTGCACATTCAGAGCTTGATTGTAGTTCACCTATCTACTAGTGGCATTCACTGGATGCAGCCAGTCAGTATACTTAGATGGTTATGATACACATATCCGATCCTCACAGCTGCTGGTCTGGGTCTAGTGTGCTAGGGCTGCTAATTCTGTTTCATCGCCGAGGCTGGTTCGTTTGTTTCGCAGTTTCAGTGTTTAGACTAACATTGGAAGCATTTCAATGAAGTTAGCATACCTTCCCTGACCCTTCTTCATCACACGGTCGGTGTCGTCCCCCCTGCCGGGTCCCATTCTGTAGTTACTGTTCTGATCACCAGGTGGCAGCACTGTGCAGTCGTGTGTGTTGAGGCTCCTGATTGTTAACTTTACCGTTCTTACTTATAATAAGATAAAATAATAAGTGTATAAAATACGTAATACGTTATATAAAATAAGAATTAATGATCAATAGTTTTTGCTAAATGCTGCAAAGCGATCTGGAAGACATTTATAGATGTTTTGTGCACGTCTAAATGGCGTGCACGTGTTTCGAGTGAAATTCAATTTCTGTCTTCATTGCGCAACTTGAGCAAGTCAGCTTTAGCAGACGTACATGCATGTGTTCGTGCTGAAATGTTGAATAAATTAAGAGTAATTCCTCAAATGTCTAATACTGTCTTTCAAAAGTAGTTCAATCAAGTCACATAAACGATTTCTTCCTACTGAGAAGGGTACAATTTTTGCCTTCGTGACAGGACAATTTTTGTGTGTGGTGGTGTGGTGGTTGATCAGTAGCTCCATACAGATATACAACAGCCTATTAAGTATGCTTTACTAAGTACATATACATAAGTATAAGTACAGCTTACTAAAGCCATCCTTAAAAAATTCTATGTTTGCTGTCCCCCGACCCATGATTTTTTTAGTTGGTAGGGTTAGGGTTAGGGTCTTTTTTTGTGAGGCATAATAGTTATTTTAAGTCTGTCCTCATGTTTGCCACACATGCTTTGTGCTTCAGTCTTAACTATGAAAAATGTAAAAAAAAATAAAAAACAATATGGAACCCAAAATGTCAAAAAAAACTTTTGGGTCGCGGCTATTTTCGTGGGTCGGTCGGAGGACAGCAATCATAAAATTTTTTAAGGATGGCCCTTAAAGCATACTTAATAATATTATACGTATAGCGTGTAACTATGCCTGCGTGTTACTGCGTGTATATGTTGCAGTGATGTGTGTGTACTTATAGCATAGCTGTAAGAACGCTGCCAGGGTCTATGTCTCCCTAGGTACTGCCGGAACGTACCCTGTACCGGAACGTACCCTGGTACTATCTAATATGCCGGACCGTACCTTGCCTACGCCAGTATGCCTACTCCCTAACCCTAACCCTAACCCTAACCCTAACCATATCAGATAGTTACCAGGGTTTGTTCCGGTATACCGGACCGTGTCCAGGGTACGTTCCGGCAGTACACAGGGGGACATAGACCCTATGAGCCGTAATAACCAGTAATAATGTGTGTGTGTTTAGCTCACCTTGACATCGTCAAGCTGAGCTATTGCCATGGGTCGTCGTCCGTCGTACGTCCGTTCGTCCGTCCGTCCGTCTGTCCGTCCGTCAACATTTTTTTATAATGGGAGTTCTCCCATATATATACTCTTCGTTTCTATAATGTACGTCGATGGTTGATCAATTAAAACTGACTTCTTCTCACTCACTCATTTTCCTCACTCATGTGTCCATTTTTGTGACCTTTCAGTGACGTTTGGCATGACCAGTTCTACGATGTTCTACTATACGAAGGTTCTGTCAGAGCTGTTCCTCGACTCCCAGTTCAACGAGACGAGGAACAACTACCGCGGCATGAACCAGATGATGGACTGCTGGAGGGTGAGTGAGTGCGTGCGTGCGTGCGTGCGTGCGTGCGTGCGTGCGTGCGTGCGTGAGTCCGTCCGTTCCTCTGTGCGTGCGTGCGTGCGTGCGTATGTGCATGCGTGCGTACGTGGAAAACGGATAATCCGGAAAGGCCTCGGAACCAAGGGTTCCGGAAAATTGGTGGTGCACCTGTATTCTAATCTGAGTCCAACCAGACCTACCCGAATTCATCTCTGGCCTCACCATAGTCACACACACAGTGATCAGTGTTTGCCCTGCATTGACACGAGCGAGGCGGGCCGCCTCCCTCAAATTCTCAGCCGCCACACATAAATTTGTCCAAAACACCGCCTCGCTGACGAAAATCACTGTTCTTCCATCAATAAACTACACTTTATTGAACTAAAGTCTCACACAATGTGTTCAGAATATCTTAGAATGCACCAAATTGCATCATTTTTTCAAAATTTCCCCCGGGGGGCATGCCCCTGCACCCCCTTCGCTGGGCCAGGACCTCGAAACGCGCAAACACACCAAAAAAATTTGCCACCTTACAGACCTTTTTGGCCAGGGGAAACACTACTGTAGCAACTACTGAAACGGTGGCACTATGTAGCTATAATACGATGACTAATTGACTGTGTTTGGTGACGTATGACAACAGTATGACGTATCAGGGTTCGTAGCGGGTCTTCGAAAGTCTTATAAGTACTTATTTCGCCAAAAATAAAATAAGGGGCCCTTGTTAGTACTTATTTTTGGTAAAATCTTAGAAAAGTACTTAATAGTCTTTATTTTTTTATAAACTGTTCTCGACGTAGAGTAAGAATTGTTGTATATATAATACGGAATAATTAAATCTGCTGTGCAATTGCATATATAAATATTATTAGTGTACTTTAATAGTCGGTGATCTATCAGAAATCGCGTAACAAAAGTCTTATTTTGGCCTCCAGAAAGGGTCTTATAAGTCCTTATTTCAACATGTGTCTTACTACTATGAACCCTGCGTATGTGTAACCTTTGCAGTTTGCCTGGGAGCCAATGCTTAACGGACTCTACTGGGAGAAATGGTACAACGGTGAGCCAGTGAACATGACACGATCCAACGGAAGCTTTATCTTCTACGAGAACAAGATCCTCGGCGTGCCG
>NW_014585154.1:3664-4112 GCF_000485595.1 Priapulus caudatus
CAGCTGCGCGTCCGCTCCGACTCCCCAGCCGTGATCGCGCGACGCACCTGGCCACACCTGTATATGCCGTCCTCCTCCTCCTCCCCTCCTCCCCCTCTCCTCCTCCTCCCCTCCTCCCCCTCTCCTCCTCTCCCCCTCTTCCTTCTCCTCCTTCTACAGCCTGTGTGTTATCTATTGTTCGCAGAGATGACATTGAGAACTGCTACGACGCCTACTCCCTCAGCGTTGAAGACTCGGCTCCGTTCGGACGTTTCGAGGACAACAACAACAGGACGATAGGGAACACCTTGGTCACCGCGTACGCGCTCATATATACGATAAATATAGTCACGGAATAACAATCGTGTAGCAGTAACCATAAGGCCAAAACAAAATATAGGTGTGGTTACGGTTTCCCGACCGACACTATTTATTGCCAGCGACCCTAAACATTTTATTGTCAATTTTC
>NW_014585155.1:0-1750 GCF_000485595.1 Priapulus caudatus
ACGCGCACGGCGCACGCACACGCACGTCACGCACGCACGCACAGATTGCCACGTGCACGCATCTCGCTTTATGAATATTAACAAATATTTAGTTGTACAAATGTTTAGATATACAAAGTCAAAATAAGTTCATTCGGTTGGTAGACTAATAGATCTTACGTGGTTAATTGATTATTAACCTGTGAGATTTGAAAGTAATCTATTTCTTATTTAATTTAAGTAATTATTTAATTGTATTTATTCGATAAGTAATTTAGTAAGTAGTAACTAGTGAGTGCGTACCCACGCTGCACTAGACCACCCTATCTAGTATTCTTCGTCAAAGCGAGGCGTCTATGTTTGATATGATTGACACCGCGTCCGTGACGCGCATTGAGACTGGCGCCGTGACTGACGCTCCGTTGTTTATAGGTGCCGGCGACGCGCGAGGTTCTCGCCTCGCTGCCAAACGTCTTCAGCGCCCTCTGCCTGAACAACCGCGGACTACAGGCGTTCGTCTCCTGCCGTCCGTTCGAGCGGCTCTTCAAGGTGCTGCTTTCGCCCGACTACCTGCCCGCCATGCGGCGCCGCCGTAGCTCCGACCCCATCGGTAGGTGGCGCTGATCGCTCGCCCGCGGCGATGCGTGGGAGAGACGATTCGTGTTGTGGTTTTTTCGACGCCGAAGAAAGTTACGCGTCGGAAAATAACGGAGTGTTGGTCTAATGCGGAATGAGAGGATTTTTACGTTTTGTTTGAGTGTTTGTTAATATCGTTGATTATTCTATGTGTTTATTATTTTATTGTGGTTATAATTATTAATTAATATGACGGTAACAGGGTACAGTTATCATTAACTAAATATATATATATAGTTAATGTATATATATGGTTTATATATATATATGGTTTATATATATATATGGTCACGACGAGAGAACGGTGCGCGACGAAGGACAAGAGAACGTCTCGGTGTGTGACGAAGGACAAGAGAACGTCTCGGCGTGTGACGATGGACAAGAGAACGTCTCAGTGCTGCCGCTCTAAGACGTTCTCTTGTCTCTCTCTAGGCGACACGGCGAGTAACCTAGGCAACGCGATGGACGAGCTCATGCGCCACCAGCCGAGCCTGAAGGTCGCCGCGACCTCGGCCATCATCAAGCTCCTGGACGAAGTCTGCTCGCTGGGTCGCGACCCCGCCTACGTCTGCTCCCGCCCCGCCGCCGCCAAGGCGGAGCCGCCGCCCCGCTTCGCGATGCGAGGGGGCGCCGGCGTCGGCGGCGCGGCAGACGGCGCGGCGAGCAGCGACGACGAGGACGAGGACGAGGAGGGGGACGCTAGCAGCATCAACCAGCCGGAGAACAAGGAGGGAGGCGTCGCCGTGGCGACGGCGGCGGGCGGAGTCGCGGGGACGGGGGTCGCCGCGGCGACGGCGGCGGCGTCGGCGGTGGCGGCGAGCGTGGACGGCGGTGTGAAGCGGCCGGTGCCGCTGCTCGATTACATACTGAACGTGGTGAGAGACGCGCGCTTGTTTTCGGGTGTTTTGTTTTGTTTTGTTTGGTTTTGTTTTTGTTGCAGTTTTTTGTTGCTTTTACTGTTGCTGTTATTATTTTTGTGATTGTTGTTGTTGTTGTTGTTGTTGTTGTTGTTGTTGTTGGTGTTGTTGTTGTTGTTGTTGGTTGTTTGTTATTGTTGTTATTGTTTTTTGTTGTTGTTTGTTGGTTGTTTGTTGTTGTTGTTATTGTTTGTTGTTGTTGTTGTTGTTGTTGTTTG
>NW_014585155.1:3297-4110 GCF_000485595.1 Priapulus caudatus
CTAACCGACCTTCTCTCTCTTCGCTCCTCTCTGCTAACCTCCTCCACTCTAACCGACCTTCTCTCTTCGCTCCTCTCTGCTAACCTCCTCCACTCTAACCGACCTTCTCTCTCTTCGCTCCTCTCTGCTAACCTCCTCCACTCTAACCGACCTCTCTCTTCGCTCTTCTCTGCTAACCTCCTCCTCCTCCTTCTCTTCCTCTCTTTGCAGATGAAGTTTGTCGAGGCGATCCTCAGCAACAACTCGACGGACGACCACTGCCGAGAGTTTGTCCTGCAGAAGGGCCTCATGCCCCTCATGAGCATCCTCGGACTTCCCAATCTCCCGATCGACTTCCCAGCATCTCCCGCATGCCAGTCCGTCGCCAGCGTCTCGCGCTCTATACTGGTGAGTGCGCGCTACGACGACGCGGCGCCCGTCTTAAGTCGCGGCGGAAGGTCGCGGCGAGGGTTGTTCACTTGTTTTATGGTTGTTAGCGTAGTGTTGCAGGTGTGCGTAGTTATAAATTAACACGGAGCCTCATAATAATATATAATATATAATATATAATAAATATTGATATATAATATATATAATATGTATTAAAGATATTATAATATATATAACGCAGTGGCTATGCGTCCGGTCATCCGTTAAGCTCCGCACAGATTCCCAAATCCACGTCACGATTAGGCCAACCCCCCTTTCAAATCGTTGATTTTACTGGATTTCCTATTGCTTCAAAAACACGTTTTTTTGTATAAAATACCTAGAGGTAAGTAATATATGGTAAAAACTTATTGTTTATTGTTTTTACTGAAAAATGTAGTTTTG
>NW_014585156.1:0-4109 GCF_000485595.1 Priapulus caudatus
CTTCGTTATCAAATTCATGACCGGTCCATTTCCGCCTTTGAGGTTGTTATCAAGTAAAATGATTATGGTCAACATGCCATGCATAATCGAATCCGTAGGAGACTTCAATTGATGAACGCAGTCCAGGTTCTCGGCATTGTTAAAGTGAGACCACTTTATACTTGACGCTGGGTTACGGTGGCGAGGCATGATCATCGCTTGATTATGGGATTTCCTGTCTTCGAACAAAGAGAATGCGGCCTTCCGAAAATACCGGGGTCGAGATGGGTTTCGATAAAAGTGGTGTAATCTGGTCGGCTATTTGCTGGTAGAATTTTGTTTTGACATTACTACATCGATGCCAAACGAGTCAGGGATATTCTGTCATCGCTTTCTATCAGAAGTAAAGGTACATGATTTTGGCTTGACTATTTGCTTCCTGCTGATTGTAATAATCCACCAATCAAGCCTGTGCCAGTGCTCGAGATATTGATTGACGGAAGATGATGTCGTAGGTTTTTCAGTAATCCGACAAAATGTCCCGCGGTATCGAGATTTTTATCAAATATCGTTTCAAGCCTGCCTGCTTGAGAACGGTTGTCTAAAAAGCTGGCGATAGAGGCCGACTGTTTTCAGTAATTAAGGCACGCATTTAATGTAGTATAAGGATGTTTTTATATTTACTCCATAAAAGTAGGTCGAAGTAGCAACCCAGGCGATTGTTTCTAAAAAACATGGTTCTGTTGATTGTTTCGGCCCAGCCTATACGTGCCATTTCTTTATATTTCAAAGGTCTATGAGTCGATTTATTTTTTCACGTGGTGTTTGTTTCAATCACTGGGCAAGGGTATTGCATCTGCCTCTTTGGGCGCTATTCTTCAAGGCGCGAGATTAAGCGTCCAATATGATCAAGCCGATCCTTATACTCAATTCGATCCGCGGCAACGATGAGTCCGTTTCAGCATGGCGACGTTTATTGTTACCGACGATTGGGCTGAGACCAGATCTGGATTTAGGGCACTACGAGGCGTTTTGCTGGATCGTTGTCGAGGCGCAGCAATTATACTACCGTCGTATTTTACTGAAAAGGTCATTTTCCAAGAGCGCCGCGGTGATTACTCGGCGACGCGTTCAGGTCATACTCGCATATCACGATGATGATTTAAAATGGACCGCGCGCGCTCTCGGTTGCTTCAACGAAGCACCAATGACCAGCCGATATTGTCCCGCGTCGAAATTGGTGGCACGGGTCGGCGATATCGAATGCACTACCATCCCTTGAGTCGATCGACAAATGGGTTTTGAGTTGGGGCACGACAATGTGCTTTAATATACACCTGACGCTGACCTTCCTTATCTGGCTACTGCTGGCGAAATCAAAACCAAGGCCAACCTCAGCATTCAGTCAATAGAACTAACGCTCTATCGGCATTATCACCCGATATTCTGTTTTATGCCGCGCTGACCGTGACAATCCCCCGTCGAGGAATGCCGCAAAATCGCCTTATTTACGCTAAGTCGCGCGAGAAGGGTTATCCCATTTGTGGATGTCGATCATGATCTACAAAATACCTAGAGCACACACATGCAGGGACTAGATGAAATCACACTAAACTGTTCGGCCTTGGATTTACCGACGTAAAGGATCTATCCGCGCTGGGAATCGTGTCGTCAGCAGCTATGGAAGCGGCCAGAAAAAGAAGTTAGTACATTGTTTCGTACCGTTAAATATTGTCGATCATACAGACGCCTACAAAGTCTCTTAATTGACTCTGATGGACGCATGCCGGAATTCATACCAATACAGAGTCAACATTGTCGACTAAAAACCAATAGATCGATTCGGATATCATCGAGGCGGGATTGGTACGATTGTTGATAAGGCCTGATGCTATTCTTTGTTGCCTGGCGGCTTTCGCAGCCGAGGCGTTGAAAGGCAAAATAGGCCGCAGCCAATTGCCCTGAATCAATAAAGGATACCTTATCTCGCATTTGCCTGGGTAGCAGGTCGCCGGTTGATCGATTCCGCGAACAGAAAATGTACCTGGTCGCTGACGCACGGCGCACGTTCCTGAATTCAGGCCCAAAAACGGCCCTGATCCGGTCATCGGGCTGATTTCTGAGTGGCTTGATCGTGAAGGCGGTCGGTGGAATAAACGCGACTGAAAACGTTCAAGCTGGCGGCACGCATGCGACTGGGTGCAACAAAGCTGCAAGACTAGTCCGGAACGCTCACCGTAGCTATATGCAAGAGGAAATAAACGAACGTCATCGCCACCGTTATGAATTTAATAATATATTAATCTGGATAGATTACAGTGAAGCGGGTCTAGGTAATATCGCCTGCTGCGGTAGATAATGGCTGGTTGAAATGGTGGAATTTATCCGATCATCCCTGGTTTCATCGGTTGTCCAGTTCTCACCCGGAGTTTACCATCGCGTCCACGCGTAAGGGCATGTCCGCGTTTAATAGCTTCAGTCACCGCGCGGGGCGAATATCAGCCAGTCCAAAAAATCATGAAACTCTGTGGATTCGCAGTCGGGCATTATCAACCGGCTATTTTTAATGGCTGGCCCCTGCGCATCGAGTCAAGCAAATGGCGATGGATACGGCAGGTGAGTTGCAACAAATCTGTCAAAAACTGTCGATCCCGTTTATTTACAAGTCTTCCTTCAACAAGGCCAATCGTTCGAGTTCTGCCAGTTTTCGTGGACTTGGGATTGACACCGGGCTTGCCATCTTGCAAAAGGTTCGTGAGGAATTTAATTTACCGGTTATTACCGACGTCCACGAAGATACGCCGCTCGAAGAAGTCGCGAGCGTAGTCGATGTTTTACAGACACCGGCATTTCTATGCCGACAGACTAACTTTATTCAGAATGTCGCCAAACAAAATAAACCCGTCAACATCAAGAAGGGGCAGTTTCCCTCTCCCTGGGAAATGAAACAGGTTGCGTTAATAAGCCGAAGAACCGGTAAACCAGCAAATTATGGATTTGGAACGTGGCACCAGTTTTTCGCGTCTATAACAATCTTGTCTCTGATATGCGTTCGCTTGCAGTCATTGCGCAGATACCAATTGTCCGGTGGTATATTGACGCAACCGCATTCCGTACAACTCCAGGCGGGCAGGAGAAGCTACATCGGGTGGGACAAAGAGAATTTGTTCCTGTTTCTGGCCAGAGCTGCCGTTGCCCTGCAGGTGTTCGGGATATCATGGAATACCATCCAGTATCGGATTAGGGCTTTATCGACGGGCCTAATGCCTTGGCACCATATGGACAAGATGGCGTCTATTGCTTGAAGTATTTAATGCGCGATCGATAAGGCGGCTTAAATGACCACATTTTCATGAGCAGGAATTGCCTTCTAAGCCCGAATTTAGAATGATACAGTTTTATTTTTCTATGGAGTCAAAATGACAACAATCACCATATCAAAGGTAGAGAGATTCTCGATTAATCGCGCAATCCGACAGTTGAAGCCGAAGTCACTCTTTCTTCGGGTATTGTCGACAGAGCCGCGCCGCCTTCGTGGTGCATCGACCGGTGAACGCCGAAGCGATTGAATTGCGTGATGGCGACAGAGGCGTTATTTGGGCAAAAGGTGTTACCAAAGCTGTGAGCCACATCGATAACGAAATCGCTAATCTGAATCCTTGGTCGAGAATTGTGACGACCAGGTCGCATTTGATCAACCATGATCGAGTTTAGTGCGAACCGATAATTAACAAGTTTAATTTTGGGTGCAAATGCTTTATTGGCCGTCTCGTTAGCGCAATGCTCAAGCTGCCAGCTAGCAGGCGCAACAACACGCCTTGTATCGTTACGTCGGTGGTGAGTCGGCGGGTTACGTGACCTGGTGCCGATGATGAATATAATTAATGGTGGCGCCCATGCCAACAACAGCGTCGATATGCAGGAGTTCATGATCCTGCCCGTTGGTGCATCTAATTTTTCGGAAGCATTGCGCTACGGCGCTGAAATTTTTCATTCTCTGAAGTCAGTGCTCGACAAAAAAGGGCTGAATACGGCAGTCGGTGACGAAGGTGGTTTTGCGCCCGATTTATCGTCAAATGAAGCTGCGATCGAAGTCATCCTGGAAGCGATTGATCAGGCCGGGTTTAAAG
>NW_014585157.1:0-4107 GCF_000485595.1 Priapulus caudatus
GAGAGAGAGATAGAGAGGAGAGGGAGAGAAAGAAAGAGGGGGAGAGAGATAAAGTGAGAAAGCGAGAAAGAGAAATTTGGTCGCAAGTTCGCCTACGCATCTAAGATCGCGCGTCATATAGTTTCTTGGTGGAAGTGTCTTCGCGTAGTTCCCCTCCTCTTCTCTCTCTCCTCCTCTTTTTCCTCCTCCTCCTCATTCTCCGCCTCCTCTTCCTCCTCCTCCTCCTTCTTCTGCTCCTCCTCCTCCTCGTCCTCTTCCTCTTCCTCTTCCTCCTCCTCCTCCCTCCTCCTACTCCCCCTCCTCCTCCCCCTCCTCTTCCTCCTCCTCCTCCTCCTCATCTTCCCGATTCTCTCCCTATCCCCGGCTGCATTGCATCTCGATGATTACTTCCTATCTCGCAACGTTCTCATTTATTCGTTCAATACCGAGCGATGTGCGAACAGATGCTTTAATCTACAATTAGAGCTTGTGCGCTCGCATGGAAATGTTGTGCCTGCCACTTCTTTCACACTTTTTTCTTCGCGGGTTCTTTTTCTTTCCTTCATTCGCGCTCGCGATGCATTTGTCATCGCATGCAATTCTGATATGTGCTCATGCAATTCTGATATGTGCTCGTGCAATTTGATGGAAACGCCAACCGCTCGAGTCTTATAATCAGCGAGCAAGCGGGCGTGATCATGAGCGCAAGGGGTTTGCTCAGTTTATATTGCTGATTTATTTCATTCTTTAGCAGAATTATGGTCGACGTTTTTCCTATGAAAAGCTTCTTCGTGTGCAATTACGGTACGGCGGGCGACGTCTCTAGAAATATCAGCGGCTATTAGTCATACAATTACGCAAAAACTCCATCACATATATAATTATATATATATGTATATATGTTTGGCGCACACACACACACACACACACACACACCACAACACACACACAGCACACACACACCACCAACAACACACACACACACACACACACACACACACACACACACACACACACTCATATATATATATATATATTATATATACATATATATATGAGTATGTGTGTGTGCGTGTGTGCGTGCGTGTGCGTTTCTGTGTTCGTGTGCGTTTCTGTGTGCGTGTGCGTTTCTGTGTGCGTGTGCGTGCGAGCGTATGCGCTTGCGCGCCTCTTTACCAGATATCGTTCAACTGCAATAGATAGATGAACCGCACCTAGATGTTGGCCCGCGGGTTTCCGAAACGAGGTTATTCAGGAAAGATTCCACGACAGCGGACAAGAACCGCCAGCAGGGACTCAATCATCAGGTTATACAGACAGAAATTGGAGGCACGCCGTCTGACTATCATGTGACATTTACTGTGAACATACTACGCATCGCAGCAGTTTATACAGATTACCTCCACTAAGGAAAAGCCACCCTACCTGCACGATGACAGTCGTCCAAACCTTTTTCGCCCCACCACCTACACCATCCCAATTAATTACCCCCGGAAAATTACCCCGTGGAGAATCACCCCCTTGCCATTCGCCCCTGGACAATTACCCGCTGGACAATTACCCCCCAGACAATCATTCCCCCGGTCATCATCCCCCCATTAGCCACCCCACCCCACTCCCACACCCACCAATAAACTACATTTTCCTCCAGCCAACAACAGCATCAGGTAAGAAATGCAGACGCAAAGGCCAATAAAACAGCAAACGCAGGTAAGGCTGGCATGTAAGCGGAGGTGGGGGGAGACAGCCTGCAGGTGAAGGCGAAAAGCAAACATAATAGGCTACAGCGCAGAGAAGCCGCGTGATATAAATAAATGGGTGGGTGGGAGGAAAGTGCGGGCAGCAATTACGGGTGAAAGGCGCACGCGCGCGCTCTCTCTCTCTCTCTCTCCTCTCTCTCGTCATCTGCTCTCTCCTCCTCCATCTACTCTCTCTCTCCCCACAACACTTTCGCTCTCTCCTCTCAGTCACACAGGCCCCGTGCTAGCTTCACTCTCTCTCTCTTCTCCCTGCTCTCTCTCTCTCTTTCTGGCTCTCTCTCTCTATCTCACCACTCCCTCCTCTGCTCTCTCTTCTCGCCTCTAGCTCATCCTCTCAGCATCTCTCCGTCTCAGCCATCTCAGTCCTCTCCTCTCATCCGATCTTCTCTTCTCTCTCTCAACTTCGTCTCTCTCATCTCATCGGCGTCTCTATCTCTCTCTTCTCTCTCTCTCTCTTCTCTTGCTCTTCGGATGAGTGTGTGCTGCTCAACCTCAAACTCTCTTAACTACTTCCTCTCTTATCAAACCTCCAGATTCTTCTCTTATAGTACCTGGCCTCTCGTCTCTCTCTCTCTTTCACGTGCCTCTCTGACTCTCTCTGTCTTCTGCTGTCTCTTTTCTCTCTTTGTCTATCCTCTTTTATTTCCTCTCATTTTCTCCTCTCTTTCTTTCTTTACTTATTTTCTCTGCCTCTCTTCTTTCTCTGCTTTCTCTTACTTTCGCTGCCTGCCTTTCGACGCGATTCATAATTATGAGCACGGACTGTGCGTGACCCGTGACAGGTTCAGTTGATGTGGAATAGTGATCAGTTGATGGGTCAGTCAGCTTAGGGAAATAGGTTTAGTCAACCATCATTCTGCCCCCGCACGCTTACCTAGCATCCTCCCCCAGCATCCTCCCCCAGCATCCTCCTCCAGCATCCTCCCCCCGCATCCTCGCCTAGCTTTTTCCTCCAGCTTCCGACAAGAGTGGTCGTAAAGTGAACCGTGACGTCACGTCGGCGCGTGACGTCACATATCGACACGCTCAACGCGCCCCATCACTGTTTTCTCCTAGAAGATGTTGTTGCGGGGAAATTACGCGTGCGTACGTCACTGCCTCGTCGTTGCTTTCTTGTCGCGTTGCGTCGAGAAACAGCGACGGATACAGGCGCATAATTATCGACTCACGTCGGCTGCTGGTACCTCGCCTGATGGTGTTGACTACCCAGTACCCACGCACACACACGCGCGCGTGAGCACCTACGCACACACACACACGCGCGCGAGCACCTACACACACACGCGCGCGCGCGAGCACCTACGCACACACACACACGCACGCGTGAGTACCTGCACGCACACACACACACGCGTGAGCACCTACGCACACACACACGCGCGCGAGCACCTACGCGCACACACGCGCGCGTGAGCATCTACGCACACACACGCGCGCGCGTGAGCACCTACGCACACACACACACGCGCGCGTGAGCATCTACGCACACATACACGCGCGCGAGCACCTACGCACACACACGCGCGCGTGAGCATCTACGCACACACACGCGCGCGTGAGCACCTACGCACACACACACGCACGCGAGCACCCACGCACACACACGCGCGCGCGCACCTACACACGCACACACACGCGCGCACCTATACGCACACACACACACGCGCGAGCACCTACGCACGCACACACGCGCGCGTGAGCACCTACGCACACACACACGCGCGCGCACCTACGCACGCACACACACGCGCGCACCCACGCACACACACACGCGCGCACACCTACACACGCACACACACGCGCGCACCTACGCACACACACACGCGCGCGAGCACCTACGCNCTGTCCGTCTCTCTCTCTCTCTCTCTCTCTCTCTTTCTCTCTCTCACTCTCTTTCTCTTTCTCTCTCCCTCTCTGCCGCACTCGTTCTTCTTCTTTTTTCCTCCCTCTCTGTCTCTGTCTCTCTTTCCTCTCTCTTCCTCTCTGTCTCTCTCTCTCTCACTCTCTCACTCGCCTCCACCATCTTCCCCTCTTTCTCTCTACTTCTCTCTCACTCTATTTGTCTGGAAATAACTAAACGTGCGCGCATTTCAGTTGTCGTTGTTGTTATTGTTATTATTGTTATTGTTCTAGCGTACCAGTACGTCACATCCCAGACTCATGACGAGCACACGTTTGCGTCGCCTAACGCTGTGACACGTTCCTCGCTAACCAGCTAAATACATCCGCCATGCTCTTTATCTATAAGGTTAGGTTTCGGAACAATATTATTATGCAGACATATACCGTCAGAGGTATTAATAACGGCTGGGATTGTTTACAACTAATATATATATATATATATATATATATATATATATATATATAT
>NW_014585158.1:0-840 GCF_000485595.1 Priapulus caudatus
TACTTCAGGTTCTAGCAAAACCTGATTAGTTAAGTCTTCAAACTTTTTCTCATTAAAACTCGCCGAATACAGCATTGTCTGGCATTCATCACTGCAATGACTTGCCACGGTAATGACGTCATCACTAAAGCCCATTGCTAGCATACGATCGGCTTCGTCAATAACAAGTATATTAATAGCCTCTAGATTAACTACATCGCGTATAGCATGCTCTAACAAACGACCAGGCGTAGCTATAATGATTTCAGGGTATTTTTCTAACGCTTTTATTTGATACTTAGGGTCTTCACCACCAATAATCACCGCTGTTTTAATATCGGTAAATTGCGCTAGTAAGGTGCATTGTTTATTAATCTGACGACACAAATCACGTGTTGGAGCTAGGATGATTGCTTGCGGTAAAGATTGCGGGTTATCCATTATCTGTTGCAATAATGGCAAAACATACGCCAGTGTTTTACCACTACCGGTTTTAGCATTAACAATCAGATCCTTGCCTTGTAATGCTTGAGGGATGGCCGCTTCTTGCACTTCGGTCATTTCACTGAAGCCAAGATTCTCTAGGGCGTCAAAAAGGGGTTCATCTAGTAAAAGCGAAGAAAACAAATCAGTACCTATGCTACAGTAGTTTTATCATTCAGAAACAATCGCTTATTATAAGCTAGTTAGCGATTCAGTGACATCGGGAGCTTACTATGAAGTTAACTAAACGCCGCCAATTTCTTACTGCATTTGGCCTAACCGCATTAGCTACGACGCTTAACAAAGCGCATGCTCATCACACAGACACCCATTTTGATGATAAATCCGCCCACCAATTGGTTTATCAATGCAATAAAG
>NW_014585158.1:1840-2511 GCF_000485595.1 Priapulus caudatus
ACCAATTGGTTTATCAATGCAATAAAGCTGATCATGACTACATCGACCAAATATTATTTTCATGTGGCGAGATGTTACGTAAATATGGTGATGATATAGAGCTCGTTGTTGCTGCTTTTGGACCGGGCTTAAATCTGCTGGCGAAACAACCTAAACGTCCAATTTCAACACTGCAGCAACAACGTGTTAAATCACTTATTGAATACGGTGTTCGTTTTCAAGCTTGTGGCAACACCATGAAAAGTATGCACTGGCTAGAGAAAGACATACTCGATGAAGCTGAAATAGTAGCTATCGGTATTGATGGCATCATGCAATTGCAAGAGCAGGGTTTTAGTTATATTAGTGTTTAAGCGGCCAAGTTTATGTGGCGACAATCACCCGCACAGCATCGAGGCGTAAGTTTGCAGTGTCAATAACTTCAGTAATAGCTGATAATTGTTTCTCAAAGTAGTTTATTTCCTCTGCTCGTATATTAGGATTTACTTTAGATAACGCTATTAACCTATTGATTTCTTTCGATAGAACGTCATCAGCATTGGCTTGAGACAGCTCAAGTATTTTCGCCGATTTTAATTCTGCGTATTTCTCACTGCGTTGTAGCATTGCCTTCAATATCTTCTTTTTAGCCTTAACTATTTTATTACCAACGCCCACATCAACCATTTGAC
>NW_014585158.1:3511-4105 GCF_000485595.1 Priapulus caudatus
ATGTAATGGTTAAACCATCTTCTGTTAAACCAGGAAACGAATTAATCATGTGCTCCGTTGGCGTGATAATTAAACAGCCATCACTGTGAATATCCGTATCAATACCAAAACAGTCGTAAACATTTTCCATGTAAATAGCAAGCTGCGTTGAATTGTCTTCGACGGCTGTACGTTCTTGTATTGCCCTGGCTTTGGCTGGTCGGCATGAATTATATTCAAGCAGACGGTCGCGCCCGCGTTGTAACGCCTTGCTTAGATCTTGATACAAATCTTTAGAAGTCGTTAGAAGTGATTGGATTGCATCGGAGTCATTCGTAAGCGCACCCGTTTGTGAATCAACTAAGGCCTGATTCAACTCATTATGTACTTGTTTGTAAACCGAGTGACCCGCAGGGCAGGTATGCTCGAAGGCATCCAGTGATTCGTGGTACCAACGAAAACAAATTTCTTGCGCAGTATTAGATAAATAAGGCACGTGAATATTAATCGTACTGGTTTGACCAATACGATCTAAACGGCCAATACGCTGTTCTAATAAATCAGGATTTATCGGTAAATCAAATAACACTAAATGATGTGCGAATTGAAAATTAC
>NW_014585159.1:0-4105 GCF_000485595.1 Priapulus caudatus
GTGCGTGCGTGCGTGTTGTGTGCGTCGTGCGTGCTGTTGGCGTGCTGCGTGCCGTGCGTAGCGTGCGTGCGTGCGTGTTGTGTGCTTGTTACTAACCGGATGCTTCCACTTACGCACATATCTGTCGGATGTTGGGCGAATGCTGGGGATGAAGTGCGATGGAGGCGGTGTGGTATTTCCTCCTGACGTCGCGTTGTGTATTTTAGCAGAGCGTGGACCGTCTGCTCAAGGGGTCGTTGTCGTATCAAGGTACTACAGATATGTACCGGCGAGGTACATATTGATAATACACAAGTGTAAGCTAGACTTGTCAACTACAGAAGTGTACCTAACCCTAACCCTATACCCTAAACCATACCTCATATAAAAATATAAAAACAATACTAAATCAACACTAAAACTACGCTCGGGTACACATCTGTATTACGCTGATACGACAAACGACCCCATCTGCGCCACTTCAGCGTTCAGCGTTTACAAGGTACCATTAACGAGCATGTGAAATGCTCGCCCTGTCACTTTTTCTCTATTCCAGCTCCAAGTACGTTCTTCTTGCAATCTTCGTTCGCACCCAAGTCTCGCAAGTTCCAAGTCAACTCTATAACTAATTATCAACGACAGAAAAGTCACAGCTGGGGCGTGAGATGCAATGATGCACTCGCTATGCCTATGTCTAAAAAGAAGATATAGTAGCGCGTGTTTTGCTACTAGCAGCTTTTCGACTGTTTTACAGTTTTGATCACAGCACACGGATACACAATCTTGGTATGGCCGTCGCACGCACGCACACAGACACATCACAACAGCACACCAACGCACACGCACGCAGCAGCACACGCACGACACGCAGCGCACGCACATAGACACACACACACAACGCACACACGCACGACGCACACACGCGCGGGCGCGCACAGAGACAAACACGCAGCACGCACACGCAGCGCACGCACACGCACGGCTGGGGCACGCACGCATCCACACACACACCACGCGCGCACTAACGCACAGAACGACGCACGCACGCACGCAGCTCGCACGCAGCGCGAGCAGCGCACGCACGCACGCACGCACGCCGGGCACGGCACACACACACACGACACACACACACATACACATATATTATTACAGTACAAAACTTATCACGTCATCAGAAATCCATAACAAATACAAAACAACAAACATGAAAACACGCTACAAATAACAAAATGCCATCATCAACAAATACCTAACTAATTCCTAATACTTCTCCATAATAGAAGCGAATTCTTTAGATGCTAGCGAAGGAATAGATGGTCACAAACGCACTGAGCAGTTCGCAACAAATCAAGTAAATAAAAAATAATGTATAATAAATCTTATTGCACCAACTCAATACTCTATAGTATTATTATTATGTATGGTTATGTTAGTGGGGAGTAGCAGGCTTAGTGCAGAGTCCAGGCCTTCGCTAGCAGCGACGTTAGGCTTTTCTTTGGCAGTGAGGAGTTGTTAATCGCAGATAGCGAGAGTTATTAGTGGTGGCAATAAGATTGATTATACATTATTTTTATTTTTACTGATAAAAAAATAAGATTTTGTTGGGAGACTGGCCAGTGGCACGCTCTACATCCACCGTCCTTGTACATCGGCGCTGTTCTCTATTCTAGAGTCCGCTATACTAGGGGGGTCTGTATCATAAGGACTTACTCTATTCACACGCAAACACTGTACGCACGGAGGAGCCATTACATCAATCTCTCTCAACATCCGCCAACCATAGCGCAACGCACCCACGCACGTACCAGCAAGCACGGCGCGGCGCACGGCACACACCCCGCACACACATGCCCACACGCATCGCGCAGCGCAAGCATGCGCCACACGATATCATGTACACGACGAATTCCCCGTGCTTGCCAATTCCTCGGCCGGAATGGTGGCGAAGGGAAGGATACGCTAGCTAACAGAGAGAGAGAGAGAGGCCGACGCACACCTCAACTACAATCAGTACGCCCCGTCCTACCCTTCCGGCCTCACCCGACCGCGCGCATCTCGCCACCACATACTTTACCTCTATCACCACCCCACCTACCTCCCCTATGACACCGGCCATCTACCCTCCTCTATCCCACCCCCCTACCCTCCCCTATGCCGCACTCCACCTACACTATCTCTATCTCCACCCCCACCTACCGCTCCTATCCCACCGCACCTACCCTCCTCTACTTCCACCCCCAACTACCCTCGCTTATCCATCCCCCCACCCTCCTCTCCGCTCCCGCACTCCACCGCCTCAACTCACCCCACCTCCGCCGACGCCTCCTCACTCGCTACCCGATCCCGTCCTCTCGCCTACACCCTCCTCTCTCTCACCCCCACCCGCCTCTTCGCCATCACCCCTCCCGGCCGCCGACCCTCCTCACTCGCACCCTCCGCTCCTCTCCCACACCCTGCTCTCTCTCGTCACCACCCACCCTCGCATCCCCTCACGCACCCGGCGACCCTCTGCTCACCCCGCACCCTCCCTCCTCAACGCACCTCCCCTTCCTCAACCCGCACCCCTGCCGTACCTCCCCCGGCACCCCGCCGAGAATCCTGCTCAGCGCTCACGAAACGCAACGCAAACACGCCTGAAGACGTGTTAGCCGGTATGCAAATCGAAGTCGACTGTGTCAACACATGTAAAGGAAGGGCGGCGGTGATGCAAGCAGCAGAGCAGCAAGAAATGCAGTAGAGTAAGTAGTAGCTGCGCAGACTAGATATATGCACACGCGGAATGCTGATGTGTGATGGTAGAGTAAACACAGGGGAGTAGGCGAGCTGCTATAGTGACGGAATTAGTAGTAGGGCAGCACACCCCCCCCACACGAAGGCAGTGCAGCAGCAGGCAATAGTAGTAGAGTAGTAGAGCCAACAGCATCCCCACCACCACCTGACCACCAGTACAAGCAGTAGCAGTAAGTAGGCAGGCAGTAGTCGTAGTAGTAGTAGGCAGTATGTAGCAGTAGTAGTAGCAGCAGTAGCAGCAGTAGCACCGTCCACCACCAGGCAGTAGTAGCAGCAGGCGCAGACAGTAGGGCAGTAGGCAGCAGCAGGCAGAGTAGCAGTAGTAGTACGCAGGGCAGCCGCAGGCAGCAGGCGAGCAGCAGCAGCAGGGCAGGGCAGCCAGAAGTATAGCAGCAGGCAGCAGCAGCAGTAGGCAGTAGTACCAGGCAGCAGCAGCAGTAGTAGTATAAGTAGCGCAGCAGCAAGCAGCAGTAGTAGTAAGCAGGCAGGAAGCAGCAGCAGCAACAGTAGTACGCAGTAGCGAGCAGCAGCAGCTAGGCAGTAGCAGTAGGCAGCAACAGGAACAGCAACTAAGAGGGCGGCTATGGCGGTGCCCGCAGGCTCATCTGCGACTAACCGATAACGTGTTCATAATTTCATACGCATGTAGCGGCTAACAAGATGAATATGCAGCACGACACGCACGGCACACAACAGCACGGAGGCACACACAGCACACACACACACACAACACACAACATCACACGCAGCGGCACGCACGCACGCACACACACTGTCACGCCAGCAGTCACAAGCAACATCACCACGCATGCACAGCACTGACGACGCACGATTCAGCAGCACGCGCGCACGCGCACACGCACGCATCGCACAATACACACACACATACACACGCAACGCACGCGACGGTGGCGCACGCCCCACTCGCACACACCACTTGTCACGCCCAACAAGACAACACTCACGCACGCACGCACGCACACAACACACACGCACGCATACAACACGCACGCACGCACGCACTAACGCACGAACGAACACACACACACACACACACACACGCACACGCACACACACACACAGTGCTTTTTGTGAGGGCGATCCATGCATGATTATATTAATATTGTTGGTTGATGTTTTTGCTAGATGTTCGGAGGGCGAAATCGTAGGGATATCGATTACGTTGTTCACACGTATTGTATTACCATTCATAACTGTGGGGGGGTCAAAGTTTCGCCATAAAAGTGATGATCACGAGTCGGTCCGCGACAGCAGTAGCAGCAGCAGCAGTAGTAGTAGCATCAGCAGCAGCAGCAGCAGCAGCAGCAGCAGCAGC
>NW_014585160.1:0-1379 GCF_000485595.1 Priapulus caudatus
GTGTGAGTGAGGGTATGACTGGTGTAAGTGAGGGTAAGTACTGGTGTCAGTTAGGGTAGCACTAGTGTAAGTGAGTGTAGCATAGCTGTAAGTGAGTGTAGCATAGCTGTGAGTGAGTGTAGCATAGCTGTGACTGAGTGTAGCATAGCTGTGAGTGAGTGTAGCATAGCTGTGAGTGAGTGTAGCATAGCTGTAAGTGAAGGTAGCACTAATGTTAGTGAGTGTAGCATAGCTGTGAGTGAGTGTAGCATAGCTGTAAGTGAAGGTAGCACTAATGTTCGCATCGCAAAACTACCCCCCGCCCCGCCCGCAGGCGTTGCTATTCAACCGAGCCGTCGACGACCTTGACGCGTGGTGCGACGACGTCGAAGGTCACCTCGCGTCCGAGGACCACGGCCGCGACCTGACGAGCGTCAAGAAGCTGCTCAAGAAGCACCAGCGCCTGGAGACGGACATCACGAACCACCTCGGCGCGATCAAGAAGGTCGAGGCGATGGCGCGGGGGTTCGACGCCGCCGGACACTTCATGAACGACGACATACAGGCGCGTGCGAAGACCATCATCGATCGGTGAGCGACGCACGCGGGGGTTGCCGGGGTGACGCACCTAGTAGGATAATTTTGATTATATTACAAAATCCATTCAATCCAGAATAAAACTGTAGGCCCTACAGTCTTATTCTCGATTGAATCGATTTTGTAATATAATCAAAATTTATCCGCCGAGCAGTTGCCTAATGATGTTGCCCACTGTTTGTGGCTGTACCCGTACCCGCAGTCCCTCTGTGCTGGGATGAATCACATTACATGTTTACATTTAATTGAATTGAATTGAATTGAATAGCTGTTTTGAATCGATTTTGTAATTTAATAGAAATACTAAATTAAAATACTAAATAAGTTATAAATAAAAGTTTTTAATATTTTGTACTTTGTAATAAAAAAGAACAATCTGAATTTAATTGTAATGAATTGAACGAAATGAAATTGAATATCTGGATTGAATAGATTTTGGTGGCCCGGGAAAAGCGAAAAATTTCACTTCATTTCAAGAAAAAATCTGCGCCGACGAACCGTCTGCGCCGGTCAACAGCACGCGCTCTGTCTCACGGCTCGGTGCGTGCGGTAAATGAGCGCCCTCTGCCGGCAGGTACTACTCTCTGCGTGAGCCGGCGCAGATCCGTCGCGAAAACCTCGAAGACGCGAAGCTGCTGCAGCAGTTTGCTCGCGACGTCGAGGAGGAGGTGTCGTGGATCGAGGAGAAGCTTCCCCTCGCGCGCAGTCCGCAGACAGCGGCAACAGCCTCACCGCCGTCACCAACCTGCAGAAGAAGCACCAGGTGAGTCTCCCGCGGTCACAGTCTAACCTGTATATAAGGG
>NW_014585160.1:3327-4105 GCF_000485595.1 Priapulus caudatus
CCCCCCTGAGTTGTATGTAGCGTTGGAAGAACGTAGAAGAGAATGGGGAGGGAAGGGGAACGGTGAGAAGAGAATGGAGAGAAGTTGTCACGGATGCGTTCCAACACAGGTGCTATCCTCTGCATTATGTGAAATCATGGTATCCTTTATGCGCTCGTTCACCCTCTTTTACCACTGTTTTTTACACAAACTGTGGTGTCACAGTTTTTGAAGCACAAACTGGCATTGTATGCTGAACACTCTAACTCTCCTGATACAACGTCGTGTCCACGTTTCACTTGCTGTGGCCATGTTCAATAACTCGTTACTGATCTGCGTAATGCCGCTTGCAATCTGCATTGTACCTGCGTTGGCTCATGTTCAATACCTCTGTTTTACTGATCTGCGTAATGCCACTTGCAATCTGCATTATACCTGCGTTGGTCCATGTTCAATACCTCTGTTTTACTGATCGGCGTAATGCTGCTTGCAATCTACATTATACCTGCGTTGGCCATGTTCAATACCTCTGTTTTACTGTGCTAATGAAGTTTATCTCAGTTAGATCCAAATTAAGTAAAAAATAACTTACACTGACGAAATTTTCGTCCATCTCTCCGATAGACTTCCTTAGGTCTGATGTTTCCCGGTAGATGGCCTGAAATTCCTTAATTTCCTTAATTTGGATCTAACTGAGATAAACTTTATTAGCACATGTGAACTATAGAGATCCGATGAAATTATTCAATAACCTCTGCGTTACTGATCTGCGTAATGCTGCTTGCAATCTGCGCAGGCT
>NW_014585161.1:0-4101 GCF_000485595.1 Priapulus caudatus
TGTTTGCGTGCGTATGTA
This sequence comes from Priapulus caudatus, assembly GCF_000485595.1. Lineage (NCBI taxonomy): Eukaryota > Metazoa > Priapulida > Priapulimorpha > Priapulimorphida > Priapulidae > Priapulus > Priapulus caudatus. The sequence goes on from NW_014585161.1 coordinate 19, forward strand.
CGTGTGTGCGTATGTGCTTGCGTGCATGTGTACGTGTGTGCGTATGTGCTTGTGTACGTGTGTACGTGTGTGTGTATGTGTTTGCGTGCGTATGTACGTGTGTGTGTATGTGCTTGCGTTCGTGTGTACGTGTGTGCGTATGTGCTTTCGTGCGTATGTACGTGTGTGCGTATATGTGCTTGCGTGCGTATGTATGTGCGTGCGTACGTGTTTGCGTGCGTGTGTACGTCAATACGTGTGGGCGTGCGTGCGTATGTACGTGTGTACATGTGGGCGTGCGTGCGTGCGTGTGTGCGTGAGTGCGTGCGGGCGTGCGTGCGTGTGTGCGTAAGTACGTGCGGGTGTGCGTGCGTGTTTACGTGTGTGCGTATGTGCTTGCGTGCGTATGTACGTGTGTACGTGAGTACGTGCGTGCGTGCGTGCCAGCGTGCGTGCGGGCGGGCGTGCGGGCGTGCGTGCGTGCGGGCGTGCGTGCGTGCGTGCGTATGTTGCGCGAACATCTGTGCGTAGTGACCGCTTCAATTTTGCGCATAATATGAGCCAGGTATCATTTAACTGTATTTTCACTCTTTGACATACAAATATAAGTGTCTTTATCCTCGCGTCTACAGGTGCCATGGTGGACCAATTTGGAAACACGAGATCAGCATTCCTATTTGGCGGGATCACGCTTCTCACGTCGGCGCTGTTTTTTGTCGGCGTCCTCCTCCTTAACCGCCGCCAGGTTAACATCCGACGCGCCAGCGTAGCGAGTAGGAAGGCATCCCGCCGCTCATTACAGTAGCAAACGACGACGATGACGATGACGATGACGATGATGATGATGGCCATGACGATGATGATGACGACGACGATGATGATGACGATGGATGCACGCGTATATGTTGTGCATTCATCCTCGCGGCTATAGGAGGTGTACAACAGTAAGCGTCCGCAAATTGTTCACCGTTGCACTATATCGTCTCTAGAAAATGCCTTTTTTTCGCATATTTTTTCGCAAAAATACGGCACTAGAGGCAATAATTTGCATTATGCACGCAAGTTAAATGCCTCGTGGACGTCTAGAAAGCATTAGAAGTAAAATTGGTCTTGTTGTGTATTCGTGACATTCCGTCAGGTGGCGTAGCCACAGCGAGCGTTGGTCATTTTTGTCTTTGAAATGTGTTCAGGTGTGCTTAACAGCATGGAGCTAACATTAATTTCCATTGATTTCTGTGTTTTGGGGGCTCATTTCAGAGATATCTCAGGCTCACGAGTGATATCTCAGCTTCTGGAGTCATACCACATTTGAAATTCGGTCGCCAAATAAGGGAATGGCTCTAAATTATTTATCTAAAATTTCAAGTCGATCCGCATCTTCGCTGCTCATATATAACCACCAGTGACTGTCTCGCTTATCACGAGAGGCATGCTACGACGTAATAGCTGGTAGAAAAGTCAGCTGTCACTACTGCCACTACCAAATAGCCAGGGTTTGGGACAGGTACTTACAACAGGGAATTACAACATAACTGCTCACCAAATTCAATCAAAACATATCTATTGAATAAAAGAGATGTTTCTCTGCGCTCACCATGAAAATAATCATGAAAAAATTCATTGCTAATTAGTTTACTTTAAATTGTAAATTTATACAAAAAATGTTTTTTCACATTTCTTAGAAACAACAAAGGGTTGAGACCTAAACTTTAAGCCAAGTTGTTCATAGTATGAACTAGTAATCAGTCCCTGGAATTTTTTCCCCAATTTTAAATGTTTTATTTTAGGAAATGAGTTGAAAAGATGCACGCAAATCTCCATTTTTTATTTATGATACAACAATATCGTAAAATAAAGAGCCATAACTTCTAAAATAAAACATTGAAAAAATCCAGGGAACGTTTACTAGTTCATACTACGAACAACTTATGGTTAAAACTTTAGGTCCCAACCTTTTGCTGTTTCTGAGAAACGTGGAAAAACCCCACATTTTTTTGTATAAATTTACAATTTTTGCCGTAATTAGTGATAAATTTTTATGGTTATTTTTTCGTGAGCGTAGAGAGACATCTCTTTTATTAAATAGATATGTGTTTGATTGAATTTGGTGAGCAGTTATGTTGTAACCCCCTTACCAGAGATACTTGTCCGTAACCCTGACTGTATCCTTATAACGCAGGAATTGATAACGCGGATGCACCCGGGATAAAAGGGGCATCGGAAACAAGGGGCACTACGATCAGGGGGCACCGGGATCAAGGGGGTGTCAGGGGGGCAGAAATTAGTGGGGTACGTTACAGGCAGGGCAGGCAATAGGTTCAATGGATGTCGGTTTGGAGCATTGTGTTAGACATTTATAGTATCAAACTGTCCGTTTTCTTTTTCGAAAATCACAATTTTTATAACATAGTTTTTCTTTTTTTAGTTCTTTGGGATTTCGAGACCGAGATCGTCGTCTGAGAAACGTGAAAAAATCAGGTTTCAACCGAAAATACGATTATTTAGCCAAAATTATATACGTCCGTGCAGTAGAGAGATTATGTCTATAATATACCTGCGGTGGGTATCTAGCAAGCTAGAGCTCAATATCGTTTTAAAATAAGTCTGTCGAAAGTCATTAATCATATCAAGGTACTAGCGGGTAGCTACTCTCTACTTTAAATGTATACGTTTAACTAAATACCATTTCGTTTGGAAGAATTCGTCTTACGAAAACCTAGTTCATGGCCGGCAAAATCCATGAAGATTTACTTATGTAACAGACTTTCTGATCTGGATGCGCGCAAGCCAAGTGACGTTTAAATTATACATGTAGTGAAATTATACATCTCCGGAGTGAATCTCCCATGACGTATACCGTACAAGCTATACTATATGTTGCCTATCATTCTAATTGCGAGACCTAGTGATTGTCATTCATAATATAAGAAGTAAATAATAAGGGCAAATAATATCTCCCCTTAAAGCTAGCAGCACACTTCACCATTTTCGTTGCTCGTACAGGCAATTTTCGTGGTGAGCAATTTTTGTGGCCGTTGCCGCGTCACAGCACACGCCACCACTCGCCACCACTGAGTGGTTGCGTGTGCTGCCGACGGCAATTTGTAGACTTTGGTCCTGGCATGTCAACTTCAACCTCCTCTTGAGTCATCATCTCTGCTTCATTCCCAGACAATTCATCATCATAATTCATTTCAAATACTGCAGTCTGCTGAAAATAGAAATGCAGAGAAATGTATACCTTGTAGAAATGTANTCCTGACAGAGTTCTTTCTATCCGAGACTGGGGCAGTTTCCTGGCAGGAAGATATGATAGTAAATAAATAAGTCTCCCATGTTTACTGTTGACCTACAGTTCATGTCAAATCAATCTGTTGCCATGGTTTTGGCCTCTGCAGGGAAATTAATCTTGGAAATTTTAAAGGATTTTAGATTTAAAACACAAAAATGTGGATTTTTGAAAAGTTTGGTTTAACGACTAGAAAGGTTTGAAGGTTTCAGCAAAATCGGTCCAGGAATAGAAAAGTCCTATATCTATGTTTCTATAATATAAAATATATAATAATATATTTATAATATATATGTAATAAATATATAATAAAATAATATATTATAAAATAATATATATAAATAATATAATGTATAAAATATTCTATTATATAACGTTCACCCAAAACGCACAAAATTCTAATGGAAATTTTAATGGAAGTTATAGAAACAGATTTTTTTATTCGACCATGGACTGTACCTTGTCCAGATTAGATGTCGTGCTCCGTTGACCGAGGTGGGGTACAAGAAACTGCATTCTCTCTACCAACCAAGCTGCTCGCTTTGAAGGCACCTTGGTCGCACTGCCACTGGGTACATCCTTTATCTCTCTTAAGTTCTTCCCGAACTGTGTCCTTAAAGCCTTCATTTTTCTTTTAACCTCTGCTTCTGAAACAAAAATGATTAATATTTACAATGTGGAATGTACCAGTGAATAAAAAAGGATGTGATGTAAATAGTTTTTGTACGTCACTTTGTTTGTTTTGTATGTCAGCTTTGTGATACTGATCATCAACAAGGCTGCCAAGCAGGGCCAGAGCGCCCAGCGAATCTTCG
>NW_014585162.1:0-2113 GCF_000485595.1 Priapulus caudatus
GAGAGAGAGAGATAGAGAGAGAGAGAGATAGAGAGACATAAGTAGAGAAGAGAAACTTACGCATGATGAATCGTGCGCCTTTGCTTTCTTCTGGTAGTGTTCGTAGATGGTCACGTCTCTCATGTTTGCTGTTAGCTTTCACCTGTCACTCTACTGCGGGTGTCAGTCTACGCCTTCCCATCACAGACTCTCTCCTCCTCCTTGCTCTACAAAGTAGAGAAACACGGAGTTACGGGCCGAACATATCCTCTTACGTAATACGCAGAACCTCGCGCGGTGACCTTTGACCTCTGTGACCGTCATCACACGTCACGATGACGTCACGTAACAGCAGCTACGTGTTAACACGTCCGTCTAATATGTCCACTCTGTCATAGATCCGTGACGAGTGCGTAATAATAACACTGAATGACAGTATGAACCGCATGTTCTCTCTCTACCTTATATATGAAATGATCATGTACACATGTACCATGTACACACGCACACACGCACACGCACGCACGCGCACGCACGCACGCATGCACGCACCCACGCACGCACACACACACACACACACACACACGCAATTGTACATACAAGCTCACCCCATACATACATGTATTGCACGTAACACTGCGGAGTAAAGCTTGAGTCCTGCACACGCGCGCTGTCGCTCTTACAAAGTTTCCCCAGCAGCCGCTACTGACGGTAGGCAGGGGACAGGGGGGTAGACCCACCTGGATGACTAACCCGTCATGCATGAACCACCCTAACCGTTCACAACCACCGCCCGCGCGGGGGGAGGGGGGGAGGCATGGGGAGGGTGGAGGGGCTCCCTAACAACGGGCACGGGGCATTGTGACGCCCGATAGACTGTCACTACGTCGTCACGCAGCGTGGTGTGGAGCCCGCGTGCACCTGCTCGTGGGGACAGTCTAACGAGCACATCTGCATACAAAGCACAGGATGTTTGATTGTTGTCGGGACAACAATGGGATCCGGTAGCGGGGATTGAAAGCCTCGCAGATGATCAAAGCGGCCATGTTGGCATTCGGTAACCCTACATAAATACATACAGGTTAATCCCACCATCTTCACTCATCCAGCTCATATTGCGGGGGGGGGGGGGTGAACATTAGGAGGGGGGGGGACACACTGTGTCTAAACTTGAGTAATCATTGTAGTAATCAGTCAGAAAAGATTACTCCAAGGTCTCAATAATCATTTATGTCTCTTGCTGCATTGTAGAGAGAAAGAGCGAGTAAGTGGGGACGTTAACATAAGAACATGCTTATTAAACAAGCTGTAAGAGGGTGATGTACACAAGAGGTTCACGGCCGGAGAGCGTGTCACGTGATCCTTCTCATCACGTGATTAGCTAGAACAAGCGGAGGTAGGCGAGCGAGTTCAATTCATGGATCATTAGATAAATTAATCGATGAATTAATGAAATGAAACAATCGTTGATACAATTGAATTAAAATTAAATTCAATAGTGAATTACTCGATGAATCAATTAAACAAACAATTTACCAGTTATTTTATTAACTATTTAACAATTTAATCTATACCTCCTTCAACAAATCGATCGATGAATGACCCCCCCCCCCAAATTATGGAGAGAAATTGTCGCGGACAACGTGATGTGCGCATGCGTGGACAGATGGCGCTGATGTAGGTAGTGACGTGTGTCGATGGCAGACGATGTGGTAAAAACACATTAATAGCACACAGACCCCCTCCCATCCCATCCCTCATCAAATATCATCATCAACGAAGCATCTCCAACGACCACCGTCACAAGTTTACGACCCTAAAGTTATTGCTGAACGCATAAATTATAATCAACAATAGAACGAGTTGCGTTCCACACGCGCGCGCGCATTGTTAACGTCAGCGTGCGCAGCGACCTCTACTGTGCGCAGCGACCTCTACTGTGCGCAGCGACCTCTACTGTGCGCAGCGACCTCTACTGTGCGCAGCGACCTCTACTGTGCGCAGCGACCTCTACTGTGCGCAGCGACCTCTACTGTGCGCAGCGACCTCTACTGTGCGCAGCGACCTCTACTGTGCGCAGCGACCTCTACTGTGCGCAGCGACCTCTACTGTGCGCAGCGACCTCTACTGTGCG
>NW_014585162.1:2443-4101 GCF_000485595.1 Priapulus caudatus
AGGAGGGGGATGTGAGGGAGGAGGGGGACGTGGGGGAGGGAGGGGGACGTGAGGGAGGGAGGAGGGGGATGTGAGGGAGGGAGGGGGACGTGGGGGAGGGAGGAGGGGGACGTGGGGGAGGGAGGAGGGGGAGGAGGTACACGCGCGCAGAATGTCGGTTTTCATCAATCGTTCATCCGAGTTCAAACAGTAACTCCATCCTCCACCATTACAATGACGCCAGACCACTATGTACACATAGCCGGTAATTTACCCTTAATCTATAGACCTACATATCTCACCAGAACATATCTCCACCTCGGGGGGAGGGTGAGGGAACAATAAGTGCACTGTTTCACGGCAAATCTGATGCAGAAATCACGTGCATTCGCAACATCCTGTGCAATCTGTGATAACGCGTTCGCACTGTGTTCCCTGCATACGACAGCACACAACCACAGATCCCTAACCCGACACACACAAAACCACCAACCACTTCTCGATAAATTTATGTACGAACAAATAAACGAATGCGCGATCAAATTCGCGAATAACAAATTAAGATGACGTCGCACGGCACGTGCGTGTATCGAGTAGTCACGCCAGGTAAACATTTACCCGCGAGATAGGTGGCGCTGTCGTCGCGGTGGAGAGTTGACAGCAGTCAGTGGGAAAGAATAAAAGCTTGTTTCCTACCCTCTCTCATTCCGCTAGTGCTAAACAGAGCATAGTCGATATTTTAAATTTAATGCGCTTGTCAAACTATTGGCGATAGACTTTTGACCCGAGTGCGGTTTCCATCCTGTACTTCCTACTGCATTAACAATCCACTCGCTTCACTAGGCAGGCAACCGTTACTACATCCAGGGGCGTGTACGGGGGGGGTCTAGGGGGTCCGCACCTCCCCTGCTCGCGCAGAAAACGCATCTGAGGGGGTCTAATTTCAAAAATCCCCAGACCCCCCCTTCGCGTCCTCACAAGTTTGGGTTACGGTTAGAGCCCCCCCCCCCTGCTACAAATCCTGTACACGCCCCTGACATCATACATCATGAATGCTGCGAATATTTCACATACAAGCTGTTGTGGGAGAAACATCAGCGTGCAAACACAAGCACAACCACTGTATCATGTGCAAAAGACGAAGTGGCAGAAGGAGAAGGAGAAGGAGAGGGAGAAGAAGAATAAGACGCATGAAATATTAAAGCGTGCTCAGTGTTCAGTTCACTCTCCCGTGAGAGGCTGTGATGCCCGAACCACCCACCCCTCCTTACCTCACCTCACCTCCCACCCCCTCCCCCTGCCCCGGTAACCTCTTAACGACTAGCAGCGCTCCTAGCGGCTATTGGGTGAAATACTCCGATGGAAGGCGACGTCAACAACAACAACATCCTGATGCGGGTTTTTTAGACGGATTTTTAAAGGACGGATTTTTCTGATTTTTGCGATCTCGAGGGACGAGAGTCACGTGGGAGACGGAACCAAGGAAACAAGAGAACATCACGGCCGCTGCACGTGCCTCCGTTCCTTCGGCATCCGCCTCCAACCCTACCAAACTCACACCCTCCATCCCCCTCCCCTCGGCACCCCCTCCCAATATCTTCCTCCCCTTAGCACCCCTACCTCCTTCTCTCCCCTCGGAATCTCCCTCCACCCTCCCTCCCTTCCACATTTCCCCTCCC
>NW_014585163.1:0-4099 GCF_000485595.1 Priapulus caudatus
GAGACGAGAGAGAGAGGGAAGCGAGAGAGAGAAGATGAGAGAGAGAGAGGAGAGAGTGAGAGAGACGAGAGAGAGAGAGAGAAGAGAGAGAAGAGAGCGAACGGCAGAGAGAGAATGAGAGATATAGTAACATCGGTACGGGAATCTAGGATGCCCACGAACGCACGTAACTCATGGCAGAGAGGGTGATAACAGATAGAGGAGGAGAGCAGCGAGAAAGGATAATATATAATAAAAGTAGAGAGAAAGATAGAGAGAGACACATCACACATCTAGAGGAGAGCGGAGGGAGAAGAGAGAGAGAGAGAGAGAGAGATGAGAGAGAGAGAGCAGAGAGAGAGAGAGAAGAGAGAGAGGTAGAGAGATAGAGAGGACAGCGAGAGAGAGAGCGAGAGGGAGAAGAGTAGAGAGAGATAGAGATAAGGGGAAAGAAAGAGCAAAAGCGAAAGAGAGAGAGATAGAGAGAGAGAGAGAGAGAGAGAGAAGAGAGAGAGAGAGAGAAAGAGGAAGAGAGTGATAGAGATAGATAGAGAGAGAGAGAGAGAGAGAGAGAGAGAGAGAGAGGGAGAGAGAGAGAGAGAGAGAGAGAGGAGTTAGCGGGATGTCGGTGGGAAAAACACAAATATAAGGAAAATAATGGGGTAAATCAAAACGACTGTTTAATACTCGTAATCTCAGAAGAACAAAAACAGATTAAACGTCTAACAATATGACTATTATATACTCCTATTCATATTATATTACATCGTGTTTACCATTGACGATTCACACAGATTCATCGAATTTTTTATCGAGGCGTTGGTATGCACATGCTTGTTTACAATTGACATCGTACGTCCATGCTCTATATTTCAACTCTAGCAGTTGTAACGCTTTATTTTATTTTATTTATTATTGTACTACTAGCTCTGTTTACTAAATTACTAGGACTATTATTAGTTAAGCGGATAGGTGACAAATATTGACAAAGATGTTCACTTCCGGAAGAAAGCATGAAAATTGTGTCTATGGGGGTTTTTGAGTATGCTTGAATCCGATTATTTAATGGGATACCGACGTTGTCAGAACAAGGTGTTCACTTCTCAAAGAGGGGTTGAATCATGGTGCGTCTGGGCAAATATCATAATTTTTACGCTGGTAGCACGTAACATATTTTGTGATAGTGTTGTATTCAGTGTTCTTGTCCTTATATATTTACATTAATATCGGTTCAGTATACAGTAGCAACGCTTATCTATACAATTATACTTCTTTATTATTATTATTTGTTTTCATCTCATAAATAGTGGTTAAATAAACGTTGTGTGTTTATATCAGTATGATTCAAAGCACATAATTACACTTATCTAAATTGAATAAGCCCTGTCTACACTAGCGAAACTTTAGTTTGGAAACTCGCAGGCTAACTCGAGCAATGCCGAGTTGCCAAGAGAAAGTTTTCCAAAGTTTGCCTAGTGTAGACAGTTGAAAACACTTCGCAACCTAGTTTACAGAAGTTTGCTAGATAGTTAGGGCCGTGCACCTTCTTGGCCACAACTAGTTTGGCTCGAGTTTGCTGAAGGTTGAGTAACTCCGCCAATCAAATGACAGTTTGTACGTCATTGATCCGACAGCATAGACAAACATTGGACATTGTTGAATGGATTCACAGTCATACTAGTGAAGTCCGGATGTTTCGCTCGAGTTGTGCTGCGAGTTTGCCTCGAGTTTGCTTCGAGTTTGCTCGAACTCGGAGTTTGCTCGAGTTTGCAAACTAACGTTTGTGAAAACAGGGCTTACCATTTAATCTCGCTTACATTAAACTGTTACATTATCACGCACTTATTTTGGACATGATTTGTTCTGCATTGGATCAACAATGAGACAATGAATTTCAACATATGAGAATCAATGTATGACTTAAACTATGGAATTTTGCTTTGCTGGTATCCTGTGAGGCTAGCGCACGGTACGCGTTGTAGCAGCGCGGTAGACCGTGTAGAACGTCGAAATTGCTTGAGTAGAACTTTACACAGTACATGCAGCTATGGCTTACTAAAAGACTCAAAGCTTTGCAGATACTCTGCTGCCAGCATGAAACAGCCACAGACTGGGGCTACTGTGTGTGTGCTTTGTTCAGAAATAACAACTAAGTGAGCCTGTTACAGATCACTTTACATTAGTTAAGCAGTTCACATACTGATCTCGGAGTCAGGTTTTCGGCGAAAATCAGACTTTCACCGGACTATTTATCTCAGCGTCAGGGCATTGTAAGGTGACATGCCGGTTTGTTTTATATGAACAAGGTTACAGACGATGCTAATGCAATTAATACTGCAAGAAGGATTCGATCCAAATAAAACGGAGAAACAATTTATTAATAGTCGATAATTCACTGCAGCACTGTTTCGCCATTTACCCTTGACATATCGCCTCCTCTTTATCGTGCTCTTGATATAATGTAGGCTATATGAAGGTGTATTATTTTTTTAACAACCAGGTACATTTATTGCATGTAAATATTGAGTAATATTAGACTATTAGTTTTCTTGGCAAAAATTCGATCATCAATATCACATAGAGCATATGACAATTAGGTGGGCATTATCTATTAACAACAGTATTTTCGCTGGAAATTGACGTATATAAACTATGGTTTTCTTGCAACAGTTTGGGCAGGCATGCCTATCATCAATTATCAGGAGATGCTTCTACCCCACCGGTTATTCGTTAGTCGCTAATTCAGCAGTTTGTAGATACTTACCCCCGTTATTCGCTGTAGGCCGATTTGCCAAGGGGGAGCTAAAACGAGCGGCTGGTGACCGTGGAGGAAGCCAACGCGGTCGTGGTCCGAGTGCACAACGTAATAAATAGTGGGACGCCCGCCTACAGGAGCTTTTGTAGCAAGCGACACCCCTGAGTAAAGTTGTAAGTGCGTGATACTGATACGGTTACCGGTTGTAGTAAACGCTCTTTCTTTCGGTAGTGCGCTGAGAACTGATGTATCGTATTAGCAGGTTGAAGGTGAAGAACGCTAGCACGTTACTTGCTTTGTCATTGTCTGTTGCTATAGTGCTGCTGCAGAACTTCTATCTTCCGTAGTGCGAATAACGCGTCTACAATAGCATTGCTTGGGCAAAGTATCAGCACTGCATTTTATCCATGCGAAACCATTCAAGCGAATGTCCTTTTGACAGACGAGACAAAAAATTGTTAAATGTTGTACAGAAAGCCGGTACAGCTGCCTCGGCGCACAACACAAGAAAGCGCAGGACGAAGATAGACGAGCGAACAGAATCACAACGAACAACGCATACATACAACAAGACAGACAGGCATGTAAGCGACAGACGACAAACGCAGATACTTTACTCTCTCTGCAGTCACATGACGTCCACGCCACACCGTCACATCTGCACTCACGCACGAGCACAGCATGCTCACTCTACGACGCACTACACAGGCACACACGCGCGACGCACAACACGCATTGCCACACATCGGCACGACATACCATTCCGCATGGGCCAGCAGCGACGTGGCACCCAACGTTTCAAATTCCAGACACCACCATAAAACACACAGCCCCAGTATCACCCTCACTAGCCAATACGGGCAACGCGGCGCACACACACGCACCCCACGGCAACAATTGCGCGCTACACACGGCTCCAACGGCTGACGCAAGCGTGAAACGGACAATATCACCACGCAGCGACATACGCACGTACTGCACACACACCACACACACGCCACGCACGGCACACAGATCACACAGAAAACAGCCAGGTCAACAGACATAAGACAGATCCATCAGCACACGATAACGAGCACGACATACAAACAAGTATCCCACACGTACCAGGACATACACACCACCCAGCACGCAGATGGTCGCAGTCATGATAACACGAGGCAAGAACCGAGAGAAAAGAAGAGATAGAAAGAGGTAGAGAAAGAGAAGAGAGAGAAGGAAGAGAGACAGGAGCCGAGAGAGAGAGAGAAAAGAGAGAGTTGAGTGGTGGAGAGACGAGAGAGAGAGGAGTGGAGAGAGAGATAAAAAAAAGGGGGGGGAAAAAAAAAAGAAAAGGGAAAGAAAAAAGAAAAAAAAAAGATAAAA
>NW_014585164.1:1962-4099 GCF_000485595.1 Priapulus caudatus
GCACACACAGGCACACGCACGCACGCACGCACACACACGCGCGTACACACGCCCACACGCACGCACACACACACACGCACGCACCCACGAACGCACGCACGCACGCACGCACGCACACACACACACACACAGGCAAACGCACGCACACACACACACATATACGACCAGCCCTACAGCGTGTGGCTGGCTCGCCGCTAGGCTAGCATCGAGGTTTACGTTGGCAAGAAACTTGTTTGATCAATCTTCAAGGCTCGGTCATGGGTTACACACCGAACCGCCGCCTTCGCTTGAAGTTCACCTCCGTCGTCACACACTGTAGGACGGACGCAGTCTGCATTATCGGGTGCGGTACTGCTGCGGGATATGTTTTATTCCTTCACACACGTTCCCTCCCCCTCCCCCCTCCCTGCATGCAGAGATCAGAGTTGTCAACGGGTGGCTTCAACGGGCCCTGATACAATATGCAAATCATTTACGCACACTTCCTGGAAAAGCCACCATGTGTGCATGTGCGTGTGTGTATACGTATACTAATTCAATGCAAATACGTCTACGGGTCTTTTTAACTTCATACTACATGTACCGACATAACAGTAACATACATGTACAGTAACATAGGTCGCGAGCCACGTACGCTTCTGCTGGTTCGCGTACACATACGGTAGTATATATTAGCCCTGATATTATGTGAAATGATTAAATATTGATGCGAAAATTTTCATCATGAATATTCTACGTTGCCGATTCTCGCGTTCGCTCATGCGCAGCCGCGCCGCTCCACTTGACCCAGACAAAATAAATGCACCACCTGGCGAGAAATTGCCGAAAAAAAATACACAATAAAATCTAAAACAACATTATGCTGCCACCGAGACGCGACACGTATATACATAGTATACGATATATATACATCTATATACATAGTAACGAGCATATATTTATATATATATATATATATATCGACGCTTGTTTTGGCACAGATATTTCTATATAAATAGTTATACGCGTGTTTGTAGAGATCTGTGGGTTCACTATAACGCCTATACAGAGTGAGGCACGGCACAGATGGAACTGTGGTTTTCCTACTCTCTCATAATCGTTTGGCAACGTTGCTAAGCATAACAACAACAACTTTCCCAAGTATATGTGTGTTCGCGGACCCCAGCCGCTCACGGTTCTCTTCGCAAATTTCAATAATAATATTAAAGCTTAGATATACTGCGCAATTCATCTATGGAAGATATAATCAAAACACCTGATGCATGCACACGCGCAGGGCCGCAGCACGAAGCACGGGTGGGGCTGTCCTGGCAGGGCCTTCGAAGGTTTTAGGGGCGCGCGAGATTCGTGAAATATGTATCATAATTGTGTGAAATGGCACGTACAGAGCTAGCTAGCTATATGCTTACGGTCCGGTGCGGCTGTGAGAGTACATGTCATACACGACCGCTTACTGATACTATCAGATACCTATATAGTGACTACATACTCGACACTACAGCACGTATACATGCAAGTTGCAATTGGCTCTCTCTCTCTCTCTCTCTCTCTCTCTNCTCTCCCTCTCTCTCACCCACCCTCTCACGCACACCGTCTCGCCCACGGTCTCTCTCCCACCACCTCGTTCCCTCTCGCGGTCTCTCGCCCACCCTCTCACTCACTCACCCCTCACTCTCTCTCGGGTTCTCTCACCTCCTCCCCCTCTCCCGTTCCCGCTCCACTCTCACACAACTCTCCACCCAAGCAGCGTGATATGTTTTCTTTCCAAACCGCCGCGCACACAACAGCTGCCGTCCGCTTCAGCATGCTACGGGCTTTGTGCTCCCCGGCTCCCTAAAAGCCTGCGCTGACCAACGAGTGCTGTTAATGACCACACGTACGTTCCTAATTTATCCCCACGTCCACCTTGTGGTAGATTCGGGGCCAGTCTCGGGCCACTTCTATAACGGCGGGACAATGCTCGCATCAAGGTTAGAAACACAGAGGTTCGAAGCAGAGTAAATAGGCGCGTGAAAGGGCTCTCTCTCGCATGCGCACGCGCGCGCTCTCTCCGTCTCTCTCTTTCTCTCTCCGTCTATCTCTTTCGCTCCCCGTCTCTCTCTCTCTCTCTATCTCTCTCTCTCTCTCTCTCTCTCTC
>NW_014585165.1:0-4097 GCF_000485595.1 Priapulus caudatus
GAGAGAGAAAGAAAGAGAAAGAAAATTGGGAGGGGCGGATGGGGGAGGGGAGAGGAGGGGCGGGGGGATGGGGGGGGGGGGGGGGGGGGTAGAGAAGACAGAAGAGGAGGAAAGCGAACAGAGAGAGAACAGAGAGAAAGAAGAGATTATGGATAAAGAGAGAGAGCGCGAAAGAGGCGCGTAAGAGAGAGAGAGAGCTGAGAGAGAGAAAAGAGAGAGCGTGAGAGAGAAGAAAGAAGAAGAAAGAGAGCAGAATGAAAGAAGAAAGAGAAAATGAAGAGAGAAGATGAGAGAGAGACAGTGAAGGAGAAGACGAAGAGAGCAAGTGATAATACAGAGTAGAGAGAGCGAAATTAGAAGAGGAGAGAAGAAGAGAGTAGAAAAGATAACCAACGCCAAGAGAGAAGAAGAAAAGAAAGAGAGAACGAAGAGAAGAGAGCAGAAAGCGAAGAGAGAGAGAGTGAGCAGAGAGCAGGAAGAGAATCGCGCGGAGAGAGAGCGGCTGAGATTGAGACAGCGTGAGAGAGAGTAGCAGAGAGCGTGATAGAGAGGAGAGAAGAAGAAGAGAGAGAGAAAATCGTAGGACAGAGAAAACTTCACATGAAAATCATCTTCCAGGATTTTCTATCTGTAAAAGCCTTACGTCTGGCACGACGCGAGCGTGTATCTGACGAGGGCAGAAGGGGGGGGCGCAAACCAGAGGCGCAGATAACTATGTCCGCGATAACATATTGGCTATCAGTAGCGTGACGACAACCCTACGGCTGATTTCCTAGGGCGAATTTACCACTTAGGCAACAAGGCATCCCCGGCCGGTAGCCCGCCGTAGACCGGCGCAGGAGGGGGACGAAGGGGAGGTGGGGGGGAGGAGAGGACAGAAAAGGAGGGAGGAAAGGAAGAAAAGAGCAAGAATATACAAGGGAGGATGACATTAAGCGAGATATAATAATCCGGAATTCAAGAGTTGCTGTTATATGATTGCGCCTCAGAGCAGGCTTCAACACGAAGAAAAAAATCGAACCGCAACAAGCAACACAGTCAGCTACACACGTGACACGCGCACACAAGGGCACACAACATACACACGATGTACAGCACACACACGCGCCACAGCAGAACCTACATACAACACACTGCATGCACGCAGCGCACAACGCAACATAACATATACAGAGAACAAATACCCACTCACGCACGCAACATATGCACACTACCTAACGCCACGCAACGTAATGCACGCCCGATACGCAGACAATAAACATGAGATGCACGCACACAACGTAACACACACAACACACACACACGCGTACACAGACACAAGCCAATACATGGATAGGGAATGCAGTGAACAATAGAATAATACAAGAGACACACATAGCACGATAATACGACATACAATACGCACAAAAAACGACACAATTGAACACGAACTCACAACAACGTCTAACGACAGAAACACGCACAGACAACGAACACAGACACAGACAACGACACAATACACAGCACAGACGAACAAAAAAAGATATAAAGAGATGAAAAAGATAGAACCAGGAAAATAAATAAAATCAAAACAAAGAAAATAAAAAATACATACCGTTATACGCCGAAAGAATAACGAAGGGATATTTGAAGAAAAAACGAAGAAAAAAGACAGTTACCCATTATTATAGGAAATCCGCTTAGAACGAAGCAGCATAAGAGTACATACCGCTCACCGAACTGGCGTCTGCTAGCAGCCGCGCACCGCTCCCGACGAGTTCTAATAACCATAAAAATTTGCACCAGACGTAAAAAATGGGTAAGGAATGAGGACACCCTGAATGATACAGAAGATGGGTAGACGATAACAGGCGATAGCAGACAATATCAGACAATAGCAGACAATAGCCAGAGTGGCAGTAGATGAAGACACCCACGCACGAGCGTCACACATGTGTCGACCCAGCAACCAACCAGCTGGTCTCTACGAGGCAGAGTATAGCCAGCGTCCCACGCGGCTAGCCTTCGCTGATTCCCCCCAACCACCACCATCAGAGCAGCCAGCAACCCCACCACCACCACCACCATCATTCATCATCATCATCACCGTCACCATCACCACTACCACCATCACACACCAGCCACACCGGAACCAGCCACTTCATCATCATCATCACATCATCAGCACCACACCGCACCACCACCGCTATGCACAACAAAACCACCACCACCACCACCACCACACCACCACACCACCAGTATCATCAATCATTATCATCTCTCATCATCATCATCATCATCATCATCATCATCTTCATCATCATCACACCATCACCACCACCCACCACCACATCAACAGCGCAGCAGTAGCGCAACAGTAGCAGAGCAGGCAGCACCACCACCACCCCTGCCTAGTCAGTCCGGCTGTGGATGGAACCGTATCACGTTGTATCCCGTAACCTTGATCATCACGCAGCTCGCACCGCGCCCGCGCGCGCGCGCGCAAGAGAGAGAGAGAGAGAGAGAGAGAGAAGAGAGAGCAGAGAGAAAGAGAGAGATGAGAGAAGAGAGAAAAAAGCCAGATAGAGCAAGAGAGAAAAAAAGCCAGAGAGAGCGAGAAAATAGACGAGAGAGAGAGAGCCGAGCGAGAAAGAATGAGAAGAGAGAGAGCGGCGAGAAGAGAGAGAGAGAGAGAGAGAGAGAGAGAGAGACGAGAGGAGAGAGAGAGAATAGAGAGAGAGAGAGAGAGAGAGGCGAGAGCGAGAGAGAGAGAGCGAGAATGGAGAGAATAGAGAGCGAGAGAGATAGAGAGAGAGCGAGACGAGAGATAGAGGAGAGCGCGCACGAGCTCGGAGAGAGAGAGATAGGACGAGAGAGAGAGAGAGAAGAGAGAGCGAGGGTGAGAACTGACGAGAGATGAGTCGAGATTGAGATTACAGAGAGAGAGAGGAGATGAGAGAGAGGATGAGAGAGAGAGAGAGAGAGAGAGTGTGTGTATGAGAGAAAGCGCACAAGAGAGCGAGCGAGACAGAGAGAGATGACACCCGCACCGCCTACACCCACGCGAGGCTGCACACCGGCCAGCACCGACTAACACCTATACAACAATGGCGCATCGCAGGGCGTGGCCCCCGGTGCTCTCCTCGCTTGCTTATCCAGTCACCTCCGTCACCGCCACCTCCGCCGCCTCCGCTAACACGCTGCCGCTCTGCACCAGTATTGTCAGATTACAGCCACGCGGTGCCGTACATCCGTTAACAATGGCATGGAGAGAGAGAGGGAGAGAACGAGAGAGACGGGTGGGCGTGGTATAATAGAGACGAAAAAATGCGAGAAGAAATGGGAAGGAAATATAAACGTACACTCTAGGCATCAATGCGAGGATGGAACCAGTTGCAATAGTAACATGCTCCCTTTGTTACATCCGGCCCGGACCACACTGCGCGAAGTGCCGACACCCACCCTGTATATATATATATATATATATATAGATTGATGGCGACGCAAGAGAGGCGGCTTTGGTCGTGCAGATCTGCACATGAAATAGAAAAGCAAAGAACAAGATCGGCCGATTGTTATGCTACGTCGCCCAGCCCCCGTCAGTTCATTTTTTGCCTCTTGCGGTCTCCACCCTGCGCAAGCGCATAAGTGCCACCCTCTACGGAGCGTCAAACGGCAGCGACACGGAAGTTACGACAGTAGGCATGTATACACACAACAGAGCCGTGCGGCTCGCACACACACACACAACAACCACACATGCCAACACACACACACACACACACACACACACTCACGCACACAGGTACGATCGCGCAGGCCTGTGCAACCGCCTTCACACCAGCTCCGACACCGCCGCACACATACCAACACAGCACACACACACACACAACACACAGCACACACGACACCACACCATCACAGCACAACAGCCACACACAGCACACACACAAGCGGGCACACAGCACAGGCACACACACACACACCACACACAGGCGCACACATACACACACACAAGGGAAGAGCGACAGCACCACACACAGGCACACACACACAGCAAACACACACACGCACATACAACACACACACAGCACGCACAACACATAATATTATATATA
>NW_014585166.1:0-2522 GCF_000485595.1 Priapulus caudatus
AGCTAATAATGACAAATTATAGTTTGTCATATTTTGACATATTTTGTCATAGTTTGACAAATTATATTTGTCATTATTAGCTCCTGATATATATATATATACATACATAATATGTACATTGCCTGGCAAGACTGGTGAACTAGCATGCAATCTAAATGTACGATAAAAAAATCCCCATATTTCTATTTCTATGCGCCATTCACAAAAACCCTCTGCGATTTCTCAAGAATCCACGTAACCACGCTTGTGCCTTGGCTATATCCTATATACTGTAACATACGGCTATTACACTGTGTGAACGTACACATATGAACTCTATACGGAGGAAGAAAGAGGCACTGGGTGCGAGGTTCTATAGCTACAGTGACGTAAGAGTGTGAGATGTGGATGTTGGTTAGGAGTAGCTAGGAGACTATCGCCAATGCAGTTGCCATAGAAACAAAATGACAGCGAGTTCGCGCCGTTCCCCATGCGGTTGCCATGGAAGCAAGATGGCGACGAGTTCGCGCGTTCCTTGTGCAGTTGCCATGGAAACGAGATAGTGTCGATGTTGCGCGTTCCTCGTGGGGTTGCCATGAAAACGAGATAATGTCGATGTTGCGCGTTCCTCGTGGGGTTGCCATGGAAACAAGAAGTATACGAGCATGCAGTGACGTGCATACAGGAGGCATATAACAGTAAGCGTCCGCGATTGTTCACCGTTGCNATGGTTTGCATGGCGGACAAGATGGCGGACAAGATGGCGGCGACCAGCCTACCTACCCTTACACAGCGTCTCGTAGATAGACGTATCGTTCTGCAGCTCCGGTCGCGCTCCTGGATGAGCTGCAGGAAGGAAGGAGGAGAGTAAGGGCGGGAAAGAGAGAAGGGAAAAGAGGAAGGAGGGAAAGAAATGAAGAAAGGGAGGAAGGGAGGAATGAGGAGAGTAAGGGCGAGGGAGAGAGAAGGGAAGAGAGGAATGGGGGAAGGAAATGAAGAAAGGGAGGAAGGGAGGAATGAGGAGAGTAAGAGCGGGGAAGAGAGAAGGGGAAAGAGGAAGGAAGAAACGACGAGAGTAGGGTGAGAAAGATAGTATGGAAGGGAAGAAGAAATATCAATAAAGGCAAGAATATATACACGCAAATCAGTACTTATTGTGAGGATATATACACGCAAATCAGTACTTATTGTGAGGATATATACACGTAAAGCAATACTTATTGTGAGGATATATACACGCAAATCAGTACTTATTGTGAGGATATATACACGCAAATCAGTACTTATTGTGAGGATATATACACGTAAAGCAATACTTATTGTGAGGATATATACACGTAAATCAGACTTAAGGTGAGGATATACACACGTAGAGCAATACTTAAGGCAAGGATATACACACGTAAAGCAAGAGCATATACACACGTAAATCAATACTTAAGGTGAGGATATAGACACGTAAAGCAATACTTAAGGTAAGCATATACACACGTAAAGCAATACTTAAGGTGAGGATATAGACACGTAAAGCAATACTTAAGGTGAGCATATACACACGTAAAGCAATACTTAAGGTGAGCATATACACACGTAAAGCAGTACTTAAGGTAAGGGTATAGACACGTAAAGCAATACTTAATGTGTGGATATACACACGTAATGCAATACTTAAGGTGAGGATATAGACACGTAAAGCAATACTTAAGGTGAGGATATATACACGTAAAGCAATACTTAAGGTGAGCATATACACACGTAAAGCAATACTTAAGGTGAGGATATATACACGAAAAGCAACACTTAAGGTGAGCATATACACACGTAAAGCAATACTTAAGGTGAGCATATACACACGTAAATCAATACTTAAGGTGAGGATATATACACGTAAAGCAATACTTAAGGTGAGGAAATATACACGTAAAGCAATACTTAAGGTGAGGATATATACACGTAAAGCAATACTTAAGATGAGGATATATACACGAAAAGCAGTACTTAAGGTGAGGATATACACCTTTAAGGTAATAATTAGGGTTGGGAATTTGTACGTGTAAGGTATTAATAAGATAGGAATATACAGCGGCCTGTAACGTATTAATTAAGCTAGGGAATGCGTACCTGCAGGATATTATCGAATTGGGGATATACATCTGGTATCAAGGTATTAATTAAAGTAGGGAATTCGCACCTGAGGAAACAGGTGCCCCCGCACCGGGCTTTCCGTAAGGGTTGTAAGAGAGGGTCTCCATCTCCTGTTTAACCTTCTCTTCCTTCTCGCTGCTAATCGCCTGAGAGGAAGAGAGAAGGTTTCCAATGTAAAGATGGTGAGTGATGAGGTGAGTGACGAGGAGAGTAATTAATGATAAAGGACATAGGAATAAGAAGACGATAACGAGTCGAAGAGTTAGCTAGAGAGTGAGAGAGTGCGTGAGAGCGAAAGAAAAAGAGAGAGAGAGACGGAGAGAGAGAGAGACGGAAAGAGAGAGAGAGAGACGGAAAGAGAGAGAGAGACGGAGAGAGAGAGAGAGTGAAAGAGAGAG
>NW_014585166.1:2532-4096 GCF_000485595.1 Priapulus caudatus
CCCCCCTCTCACCATGTATTACAGGTAACACACCACGCCCCCCTCTCACCATGTATTACAGGTAACACACCACGCCCTCCCGCTCGCTCTCACCTTCTGTTTGCAATCTATAAAGGTGTCGAGTTGTTGCTGGTACTCTCTCACGGCGTCAGCGCTGACCGCATAGCGTCTGGTATCGATGCCGTTCGACGATGACCCCGACTGGAAGTACAGTTCCGGGTCACGGCGCACGCGCGCGCGCAGCATACCGGAAGCCGTCTTCTTCGGCGCACCGGCGCCGGGTTTACCGAAGACCTCCAGGAGAGAATCCTGAAGCAAAGATGAGGGAGAGGGTGAGGTAGGGAGGGAGAGAGAGAGGGCCAGTTAAAATGAGAAAGGTAGAGATAGAGAAAGAGAGAGAGATAAGCGCGAGAGAGAGACAGATAGTTAAAATGAGAAGGGTAGCGATAGAGAGAGAGAGAGGCGAGAGAGAGTTAAAATGAGAAAGGTAGAGATAGAGAGAGAGAGAGAGAGAGAGAGAGAGAGAAAGCGATAAAAAAAGTTAAAAATGAGAAAGATAGAGATAGAGAGAAAGATGAGAGACGAGAGAGAGAGAGAGAGAGAGAGAAAAGAGAGAGAGAGAGAGAGAGAGAGAGAGAGAGAGAGAGAGAGAGAGAGAGGGAAGACGTGAGAAGTGAATTCCGAAAACTAAGATACGGAGAGATAGAGTGAGGAGAGAAGAGAGCGCGAGCAAGAGAGAGCAAAGAGAAGAAGAGTAAAGAGAGAGAGAGAGAGAGGAAGAAGAGAGCGCAAGAGAAAAAAAAAGAGAGAGAGAGAGAGAGAGAGGAAAAGAAAGAGAGAGCGCGCGAGAAAGAGAGCAAGAGAAAGAGAGTAAGAGAGAGAGCGAGAGAGAGAGAGAGAACGAGAGAGAGAGAGAAGAGAGAGAGAGAGAAAGGGGGGGGAAGAGGAAAAGAGAGAGAGAGCGAGAGAGATGGGGAAGAGAGAGAGAAAGAAGGGGGGAAGAGAGAGAGGAAGAGAGGAGTGGGGGGAAGAGAGAGAGAAAGCGGGAGAGTGAGAGAAGAGAGCGAGTAGAGCGAGAGAGAGCGAGAGGGGAAAAGAAGAGAGAGAGAGAGAGAGAGAGAGAAAGAGAGAATAGAGAGAAGAGAGGAAAGGAGAGAGAGAGAGAGAGAGAGAGAGAGAGAGAGCTAACCTCCAGCTGCAGCTCTTAGTATCACGGCCATGAGCCACATTACAGCGCCACGATCATTAAATGACTGCATATATAAGCACTTTATAATCACCATCGCTCCCTTCCAACGTCATAAACGTCATAGCGAGAGCTAGGTACAGGAAAACCGGCGCGAAGTCCCAAGAACATTTGGACGCTCCTACGTAGCATCTATACATACTCCTAGCATCTAACAGTACTCCTACGTGACATGAAGTCACGCGTGTGTGTGCACGTGTAGTATAGCTTCAGTTATAACTATAATTAATGTTGTATGTGTTGTATAATTATATATATATATATATATAGATATATATAGATCGTGTACGTGAGTGCGGTATACCGATGTGTGTTTGT
>NW_014585167.1:0-4095 GCF_000485595.1 Priapulus caudatus
TGTGTATATCCTGTAGTATGTGTATTCCATATCTATATATAATATATATATACTATACTACTATATCTATATAGAAGGCATAAAGTAAGGTGCAGTGTCATGTACGCATAAATAAATACAAGTAACACCTTACATGTGCACCATATACATATACCTAACTGTATATCAGTCATGTGTCCTACATACACGTTATTGCATCACATACATGTACATGTACCACACACGCATACGTACACTGACATACATGTACCTGTTACATACACCTGTAGACACCACACACATGTACAGTACATACACATGTACACTGTACATACACATGTCCACATGTACACAGCCACATGTATATTACATACCCATGTATACACACATACCATGTACATGTCACCTATGTGCATCCACGATGTATACCCAGCCTAACATTTACAATGTACATACACATGTATACACACACATGTCATGTCCCTACCACATGTATATCCACAACACACATTACACTGTACATACACATGTCTACCACACACATGTCGCATGTACCATACACATGCTACATGTACCTACACCATGTATATCACACATACCACTGTAACCTGTACATCACACCATGCTAATATCGACACCATACAGTACAGTTCCCTCACATGTAACACACATACATGTAACACTGTACATACACATGTATCCACCATCACATCTACCATGTACCACTACATGTATACCACATACATGTATCATGTACATCCCAACATCGTAATACGCACACACATGTACATCGTAAGCATGCACATGTATACCACCTACACATGCTACCATGTAGCACTACACTGATCTACACACATACCTGTACGATCAGTAACCTCCACATGTATATCATAACATACATGTAACATGTACATACACTGTATATCACATACCTGTAATGTACATACACTAGTATACAGCACACTACCTGTACATGTTACCTATCATCATCATCATCATCATCCGTCATCAACGTCCATCACAGATCAATCATCATCCATCATTCACCGTCGCACGACGCTCTGCCGCTGCTTCACCTCGCCTGCAGGAAAGTTCCTGATCACGCGTGCGCTGGGCGCAAGTGTCGCGCCAGTGTCTCACCGAGGCACTAGAGCAGGCCTGTCAGTCTCGACGCGTCCGACTCGTGGTCGCTCGTCTCGGATGCCTATTCCGCGGCAGCGACATCGTCTCAGTAGGCGGGTCGCCGAGGTCGAGTCAAGGTCAGTGGGTCGCGGGAGTGGGCGGTGGAGTGGCGTACGTTGATTTAGTCGTTTTGTTTGTTATTCCGCACTCGCGAATCCGCCCCTTTACGAAATCGCGTATTATAGTTTATATATGCATTTGTAAATTTGCTGTTTACCCAATTGTCTTAACTGTGTGTTTAACGCCCCGTGTTACTCAGTCGTCCACCATCGTGTTTACCAGTGTTCCGTTTTATGCTCCGTGTGTTGATCATGCGTTTCCCGTGTGTCTTAACATTCGTTTATCATCGTCGTTTACTCCCGGTCTACCCGGTTTATCCGCTATCTATGCCTCGCGTACCGTAGGGCGCGCATGTCCAGTCAGCCCCTGAGTGAGCGCAAGACCAGCTCAACGCGAATCGTACCGACTCCCTGTGAACTTGCTGGAGCGACTACGCCGGCAAACCAGCTGACGCTGAGTCCCGCGCCTGGAGTATACCTGTCACCTACATACATACACACCGCACCACAACCACGCCCGGCATGCGCATTCACAAGACCACACGCACACAGCGAACCGCAACCACAACCGAACATCCCACAACACACGCACCGCACGTACGCACTCCCGCCACGCACACACCTGACGCAACACACCATGCAAATCCCTGTAGCATGTACATCTACTTACATATACGTAGCGTATACATCATCCATGTATTAATGTCGTTATATATCATGCGTTAATGTTGGCCACGTGTGCCCGTCTAAATGTGTTTTACGCTGGTGCTCCATTAATGTGTGTGTGCTGTAATACATGTTGTTTAAGTAATTGCTTGTAAACGTTGCAGTGTGCTGTGTATGTGTGTTCATGTGGTTGTGTAGGTTAATGGCAGTGTGTTGCCAGTGTGTGCTATAATGTTGTTAGTGTGTTGTTAGATAACATTGCAGTGTGTTGTACTAATGTTGTGTATGTGTTTTTAGGCTAACCGTTGCGGGTGTTGTATAATGTTGTTACCTTTGCTTGGTTAACGCGTTGCCCGTGTGTTGTATAATGTTGTTATATGTTATATCGTGTAATAGTGCAGTGTGCTGTATCATGTGTTTTAAGTGTTGCCGTGTAATGTTGTACGTGTGCTTGTATAATGTTGTTACGTGTGCTTGGTAATCGTTGCAGTGTGGCTGTATCATGGTGTTCGTTGGTTGCTCGGTAATGTTGCAGTGTGTTTCAATGTTTGTATATGTGTAATCGTTAATCTTGCAGTGTGCTGCGTATATGTTGTTAATTGTGCTCGGTGATAACTATTGAGCACAGTGGTTGTATCAATGTTGTAAGATGTTGCCCCGGTAACGTTGGCAGCGTGTGATAATGGTGTTTTACTGTGTTGTTCATCCAATGTTCAGCGTGTTGTATAATGTGGCTATATGTGTGCAGGCGCGTTGGCAGGCAGTTACGATGGCGTTCCCGGATGTCTACTGCTTCCTCATTGAGGAATGCATCCTCGCCGCCATTCAGGACCGAGGCGTGAAGTGTCCGAACACGCATGCTCGCCCCTGAGAAAACTAGCTCCAGAATACCTGTATGTAGCAAACACCGTGTAAGGGGGTGTTGGTGTGTTGCGTGTGTGTGTGTGTGTGGTGCGTGTGTGTGTTTTGTTTGTGCGCGTGTGTGGCGTGCGCACGTTGCATCTTGTTTGTTGCTGTGTGTGTGTGTGTGTGTGTGTGTGTGTGGCGTGTGCGTGCGTTGCATGCGTCGTGTGTTTGTGTGTTGGTGTGCTTGTGTGCGTGCGTCGCGTTTTGTGTCTGTGTGTCGTATGTGTGGTGGTGCGTGCGCTGCGTCCGTGTGTGTGTGTGTGTTGCCGCCGCGCGTGTGTGTCGTGTGTGTGTGTTTGTGTGTGTGTGTGTCACATATATATAGATGTGTTTGTATGTGGTTATGTGTTGTAAATATTCACATACATGTACACACACACATACACGGCGGCGGTGTACCTTCGGAGGTGTGTACGAATCGGGTGCCGAGCGTCGGGTACCAGTCCTCTAGCAGGGTGTCGATGTGATCGACCGTGCACGCCATCAGGTGCGCCGCGTACGACGCGTTGCAGTCCAGCGCCACCACGTGGTCGTCTCCTGAAACGCAAACATGATATCAGCGCCCCCAAGTGGTCATCTCCTGAAACACATGCATGTCAGCGCCCCCAAGTGGTCATCTCCTGAAACACATGCATGTCAGCGCCCCCAAGTGGTCATCTCCTGAAACACAAACATGATGTCAGCGCCCCCAAGTAGTCATCTCCTGAAACACATGCATGTCAGCGCCCCCAAGTGGTCATCTCCTGAAACACATGCATGTCAGCGCCCCCAAGTGGTCATCTCCTGAAACACATTCCTGATGAGCAAAGCGAATTGCAGGGATGTCGGGGGAAGGGTGAAATTGTTAACGGGGGGGGGGGCATTACAATGGAATTTAAAAACACATTACGATATTGCGTGCAAAATAGTATACGCCTAAAGATTCGTGATATCAGATGTTAAGTTTCATTATTATGCCAGCGAAAATTTAATTGGGCTCCTCTCTCTCCCTTCTCCCCCTCTCCCCTCTCTCCCTCCCTCCCCACTCTTCCTCCTCTCCCTTACCTTTTGAGTGTTTGTGTTTTGTGACAACCAGGGTGGCGTTGGGTCACGCAACACACTCCAGTATGGAGAAACCTACTATTCACATCCACAGTGTTCCTCTGCTTCGCTCGCCCCCTCTCTCCCCCTCCTCAGCCCCTCAGACAACCCTCCTCCCCCTCTCCCTCCTTCTCTGCTACCATTGAGGGTTGTGTTTAAAAAACGACCAGGGTGTCCGTTGGCACTGCACACCTCAGTAGGAGAACTTATTCAGCATCCCACG
>NW_014585168.1:0-206 GCF_000485595.1 Priapulus caudatus
GTGTGTGTGTGTGTACAGTACATGCTCAACCTCAGCATCCCTGAGGAGGGGTGTGTGTGTACAGTACATGCTCAACCTCAGCATCCCTGAGGAGGGTGTGTGTGTGTGTACAGTACATGCTCAACCTCAGCATCCCTGAGGAGGGTGTGTGTGTGTGTGTGTACAGTACATGCTCAACCTCAGCATCCCTGAGGAGTGTGTGTGTG
>NW_014585168.1:1646-2347 GCF_000485595.1 Priapulus caudatus
GAGAACGAGAGAGAGAGCGGGAGAGAGAGGAGGGGTGGGCGCAGGAGAGAGCGGCGCGGCGGTGCGACGCAACTGCCAATTCTCGCGCATAAAACAATAAAATTTCGCGGCAATTTCGGCGCGTCATAAACACGGGATCGTAAACACGGCCGCGGCGGCAAGCGAGAGCCGCAAATAGCCGAGCGGCGCTCTCTTGTTTCCGCGGCCGTCGCCGCCGCCGCTGTCGACACGGCAATCGACACTGCCGCCGCCGCCGATACCGACACTGCTGCTGCCGACACTGCCGCCGCCGCCGCGATTATGTCGCTGCCGACACTGCCGCTGCTGCCGATGCCGCTACCGCGACGATGTCGCTGCCGACACTGCCGCTGCCGCGACGTTGTCGCTGCCGACACTGCCGCTGCTGCCGATGCCGCTGCCGCGACGATGTCGCTGCCGACACTGCCGCTGCTGCCGATGCCGCTACCGCGACGATGTCGCTGCCGACACTGCCGACACTGCCGCTGCTACCGATGCCGCTGCCGCGACGATGTCGCTGCCGACACTGCCGCTGCTGCCGATGCCGCTGCCGCGACGTGTGAAACAAAGGCCGTGTTGCGTGCATTCCTGCGTCTCTTCTCTACCGTGGCCGTCACCAGCTGCTGTCCCACTTACACACATATAATATACATATATATATATACATATATATATATATATAT
>NW_014585168.1:3817-4095 GCF_000485595.1 Priapulus caudatus
ATATATGTCTCAGGTAATTATTCCATAACCCGCCCCATACGATTCTGCCTCATCTTGTCTCATGCCGTCCCCGACTGTCCATCCGTCTCTGACCGTCTCTCTCTCTCTCTCTCACTCTTTCTTTGTACCCCCTCTCTCTCCTTTCCGCTCTCTTTCCGCTAATCTCCCCTGCTTTCTCTCCATAGTCCCACCTTCTTTATGTTCTCCTCAGTCGCATATAGTTGGCAACGCTCCTCTCTCCCCCTCTCTCTCTCTCTTTCTCTCTCTCTCTCTCTCTC
>NW_014585169.1:0-348 GCF_000485595.1 Priapulus caudatus
CACAGAGACGCACGTACACACAGAGACGCACGTACGCACGCACTCACGCACGCACGTACGCACGCACGCACGCACGCACGTAAACACAGACGTACGCACGCACGTACACAGAGACGCACGTACGCACGCACGCACGCACGCACGTACACACAGACGTACGCTCGCACGTACACAGATACGCACGTACAAACAGACGTACGTACGTACGCACGCACGCACGCACGCACGGTACACACAGACGTACGTACGCACGCATGCGCGTACACACAGACGTACGCACGCACGCACGTACACACAGACGTACGTACGCACGCACACACGTACACACAGACGTACGTACGCACGCAC
>NW_014585169.1:1676-3530 GCF_000485595.1 Priapulus caudatus
TACACACAGACGTACGTAGGCACGCACGCACGCACGCACGCACGCACGCACGCACGCACGCACGCACGCACGCACGCACGCACGCACGTACGCAGAGACGACGTACGTACGCACGCACGCACGCACGAACACACAGACGGGCGTACGTACGCACGCACGCACGTACACAGAGACGCACGTACACACAGAGACGGACGTACGCACGCACGCACGCACGCACGTACACACAGACGTACGCTCGCACGTACACAGATACGCACGTACACACAGACGTACGCACGCACGCACGTACACACAGACGTACGTACGCACGCACACACGTACACACAGACGTACGTACGCACAAACGCACGTACACACGACGTACGTAAGGCACCGCACGGCACGCACGCGACGCAACGCAAACCGCACGCAACGCACGCACGGCACGCACGCACAGCACGTACGCAGAGACCCACCGTAGGTAACGCACCGCACGCACGCGACGAACATCGCCACAGACGAGGCGGCGTACGTACGCACGCAACGCCACGGTACACAGAGACGCACGTAACACACAGAGACCACGTACGCACGCACTTCACAGCACCACGGACTGACCGGTTACGACAACGACAAACGCACCACGCACACGTTAAACACAGATCGTACGCACGCACGTACAGCATAGAAGACGCCACTTACCACGCACCGACTGGCAATGCACCGCACGTCGCACGTGCACACAGACTGTAACGCTCGCACGTACAAGATACGGTCACGTAACACACAGCAGCCGGACGTACGCACGCACGCAACGTACACACAGACGTACGGGCTCGCAACGTACACAGATACCGCACGTACACATAGACGTACGCCCACGGCACACACGTACAGAACAGACGTACGTACGCTCACGCCACGCACGCACGTAACAACACAGACGTACGTACGCACGCATGCGTCGTACACACAGACGCGGCGACGGTACGGCACGCAGGCCGCACGTACACAGAGACGCAAAGCACACACAACGTACGCCACGCACGCACGTACACCACTCAGAGAACGCAACGTAACAACACATAGACGCACTACACACAAGAAAGTACGCACGCCACCGCACGTAACACAGAAGACGACACGTACAACACTAGAGACGGACTGTACGCAACTGGCCTACTCACGCACGCACGGGTACACACAGACGGTACGCCCAACTGCCACCGCACGTACACAGAGACGCCGTACACATACAGAGACGCACGCACGCACCGCACGTACACAGAGACGCACGTAACAACAGAGACGCACGCCCGCCAACGCCACGCGACGTACGCAGAGACGGACGTACGTACGGCACGCACGCACGCACGAAACATCACCAGACGGGGCGTAACGTACGACACGCCACTGCACTGTACACAGAGACGACACGTACACACAGAGACGCCACGGTACGTACGCACGCCGAGCGCACGCACGAAACACACAGACGAAGGCGTAACGTACGCAACGCACCGGCAAACGTACACTAGAGACGACACGTACACACAGAGACGGACGTAACGCGACGCAACGGCACGTACCACAGAACGCCCCAGTACACACAGAGTACGACGTACGGTCACAGCCACGCAACGTACTACAGAGACGCACGTACACACAGAAGACGGACGTAACGTCACGCAGCGCACGTACACAGAGACCGCACGTAAAAAACATCACAGAGACGGACCGTACCCACAGGCACGCACGACCTACGCACGTACACACAGACGTGACGCTCGCACGTACAGAGATACGGCAACGTACAACACAGACGTACGCACGCAAACCACGGCGTACACGACAGACGTAACGTACGCACGT
>NW_014585170.1:0-803 GCF_000485595.1 Priapulus caudatus
ATTTCCTGCGACCATTGAAGTTTATTTTGCTTCATAAAATCAATAAACTTGTCTGCAATTGACTGATTAAAAAACAAATAATCTAACATGGGAGCTATGCCTTATACACGAGTACGGCTGTGCAGAACACCTTTGTATGCAAAGGCGCACAGAATCTGCCAAATCATAACGTAATTAAATGGCATCTGCGAGTAGAGTAATCAGTTTTAAATTTAAGGTTTAAAAAAGCGGGTGGATATAAAAACCCCCACGCCATAGAATAAATTAGCAGAATCTAAATGCTATGAGCAAATATCTTCTGCTATTTAATTTGGATAGTTATGTGACGCTAACCTGAACAGGTTAGCTCGCAAACTTCTCTGCGTCTACTTCAACTAAACGAAGTTCCTCGCTTTTAATGCGCTCATAAATCTCTTCACGATGAACTGCTACATCTCTTGGCGCATCAATACCAATTCGCACTTGATTTCCCTTAACACCAAGAACCGTTACGCTGATATCATCTCCTATCATGAGAGTTTCTCCAACTCTACGCGTCAAAATCAACATCCCTAAGTCTCCACTTTAATTTATTTAACCGCCAACCCCTTGCGGCACGTTCTTCATTCAGGAGTGATATGACTCGAAATGTATACACTCAATACTAAAATGAAAAATGTTTACTAACTCCCTGTTAGTTTTCACAGCTGGGTCGGTCTAAAAATTGACCTCTTGATTCTGACAGACTTGAACTTAACCACAGCTTAACAAAACCTTAATGGGTAGAAGTCCCCTAACTCTACATATTCATTACTTACATGAAC
>NW_014585170.1:1803-2438 GCF_000485595.1 Priapulus caudatus
CCTACAGCTTAACAAAACCTTAATGGGTAGAAGTCCCCTAACTCTACATATTCATTAACTTAACATGAACGACACCCCACTTAATCATCCACTGCGTTCAGTTTTGCAAATTAAAACCCAACCGAAGCTGAATATTGACAAGTAACACAAAAAACAGCTTCGTTAGTAAAAAACCTATCAAACAGACTAATGCTCCTCATAAAACATTGCCTTAAAGATAAAAGAATTTACGGCTTAAATAACAGCCCGCAGCAACGTATAATTTAAGAACTTAGAATTAACCAGAAGTTATTCATGAATCACATACACAAAATCCGTGAAGAAGCCCTGATCATCGCCCTCTTTATTGCTGCTATCTGGCTAACCTTCCTCTTGGATATCTTTTTACCTTTGGAAAAGTTTGGGCTTATTCCTCGTAATGGAGAAGGCTTAGTGGGCATCGTCAGCATGACATTCCTTCATGCTGACTTCCAACATCTACTGGGGAACACCATTCCTTTGCTGATCTTATTGGCATTACTCGCGGGGTCTCAAGCCGACAGCAGAAAAATCGTCGCTTTTATTATCGTCTTAGGAGGGTTATTACTGTGGATCTTTGGCAGAAGTCATTCGATTCATATTGGTGCAAGCCTCCT
>NW_014585170.1:3438-4090 GCF_000485595.1 Priapulus caudatus
ATCTTTGGCAGAAGTCATTCGATTCATATTGGTGCAAGCCTCCTGGTCTTTGGTTTAGCAACTTTTCTCGTCGTCGCAGGATTGCTCGAAAAACGCACCATCCCTATAATCATCAGCATCATTGTCGCTGTATTATATGGATCAACATTACTTAGTGGCGTCTTACCATGGCAGACAGGCGTATCGTGGGAAGGGCATCTCATGGGAGGTATTGCAGGCGTTATAACTGCTTGGCTGTTAATTAAGCTACGTAAAACAAGCTTCTTTCAATGACCTCCCCACTAATGTGAAATCCTCTTGCGCGAGGGCACAAAAAAAGCCCAAGCTGCTTTACCACTTGAGCTTTCTTTAGCTACGAAGAAAATCTAGATAGCTAGCAATACTCACCCTCTTGACATGAGTTCAAAATTAAAAATGAGTTTTAAAAACGCTCTTGATTGAACAAACTCATTAAAAATCTGATTTAAAATCAAACCGCATCCAGTTCAAACGCTTCATGTAAGGTTCTAACCGCTAATTCCAAATACTTCTCATCAACCACCACCGACACCTTAATCTCCGAGGTTGAGATCATACGAATATTGATATTCTCTTCCGATAAGGCCGCAAACATCTTACTCGCCACCCCCGCGTGAGAACGCATTCCACCACC
>NW_014585171.1:0-1603 GCF_000485595.1 Priapulus caudatus
GCGTGTGATGCTGCTAGCGGCGTGTGATGCTGCTAGGCGGCGTGTGATGCTGCTAGGCGGCGTGTGATGCTGCTAGCTAGGCGGCGTGTGATGCTGCTAGGCGGCGTGTGATGCTGCTAGGCGGCGTGTGATACTGCTAGGCGGCGTGTGATGCTGCTAGGCGGCGTGTGATGCTGCTAGGCGGCGTGTGATGCTGCTAGGCGGCNGTGTAGAGTGCTCATCGCATCTCTTCCTCCTCCTCCTCTCTCTCGCGCGCTCGCTCTCTCTCTCCCTCGCCTCTCTCGCTATTTCGCTCACCATTTCGCGTGTGCAGTGTGATGTTCCGGGGGGTGATTGTCCGGGGGGATGGCATGGGGGTAATTGTCCGGGGGGTAATTGTCCGGGGAGTTATTGTCCGGGGGGAATGGCATGGGGGTAATTGTCCGGGGGGTAATTACCTGGGGGGAATTGTCCGGAGGGTGATTGTCCGGGGGGGAATGGCATGGGGGTAATTGTCCGGAGGGTAATTGTCCGGAGGGTGATTGTCCGGGGGTAATTGTCCAGAGGGTATTTGTCCTAGAACCATATATATATATATACCACTTCATTAACCGTCAACATCAACGTTCGACTAAATAATTAACCGTTTCAGGTTCAGAACGACGCGAATATTTTATTTCTAGCCATTAAATTTTTCATCATGTGCAGTCGGCGCCGCTGCCGTCGTCGGCGCCCTTCCCCGCCAGCCGCGGCTGCGCATGCGCACGCGTACAGGTACAGCATCCCGTAACAAGCACACCCACCCTCCCTCCGTTCGCCGTCGACGCGCAACAACACGTAGCTTCGTCCGCGACCTCGCAGTGTTATCATCGCTCGGCGTGGAGGCTGACAGGCGTGCTTGACACAGTATAGCGCTGGAACAGCAGCAGCAGAAGCAGCGGCAGCGGCAGCGGCGGTGGTTCAGAAGCTGTGTGCGTGTAGAGTGCTCATCGCATCTCTTCCTCCTCCTCCTCTCTCTCGCGCGCTCGCTCTCTCTCTCCCTCGCCTCTCTCGCTATTTCGCTCACCATTTCGCGTGTGCAGTGTGATGTTGCTGTGAGGATACATATATCGGACACACGTTGGCAACATTTAAACATTGTGGAATGCGCGCGCTTGGAGACATGGAGGGAGTACTGCTCGCGATCGTCTGCCGTGAGTATTGACATGCCTGGATTTTTTCTCGCTCGCACATCTCTCCGTATAGCGTAGTGCATTGTCACATTATTGGCTCAATATTGACAAGATGGCTTTCCCGGTGTGACGTAAGCGCGACAGTTAATCCATACGATGCGGAATGGTAAATTAAAAACGTCGATATAAAAAATGGCGAGCGGGATTTTTCTCATCCAGAAGAAATGAATGGGGAGCGCAGAAACACCACGCGGACGCATCGATGTAAACAGTCAATAGTTTAATTTATTGACATATTATTCATATGATATTATATGATATGGCATATATATATATATATAATATTATATATATATATATATATATATATATATATATATATTGAGAGAGACCGACAGATAGAGAGAGAGAGCGCGAAAGCGAGAGAGAAGAGAGAGAGAGAGAGAGAGAGA
>NW_014585171.1:2603-3321 GCF_000485595.1 Priapulus caudatus
ACACACACACACACACACACACACACACACACACACACACACACACACACACACACACACACACACACACACACACACACACACACACACACACACACACACACTTATATATAGCCGCTGTTACGCGAATATCGACATGAGCATCACGACTTTATCTACATGCAACAACGCGTTGTATGCCAGCATATATCACTCAATAAACTGCATACAATAACGTGCATTTCATAATTATAGCGACGCATTGCCGGGGAGCATGTAGCAGCACACAGCATACAGTAACATACACACGTACAGAAGATACGGTTTAATGTGCGAGCATATATCAGCATATGTCATACAATAACATATACACCCTCATGCAATTACGTTTTGCCTGCGAGCATATATTAGCACATGGCAGGCAATAATATAAACATATACATAAAATGGAGATTTGCGTGCAAGCATATATCATTACAGGTTACGCGGGTATTTAGATGATATGTCCGGGCTGCTCTCTCGTACAGTTATCACATTAGGCTCATTCCACCTCTCCCCGCCCCCACGAGCCGCACAGATATCAATACGATGTCCCGGATGTAAGGGAAGTGCGTCATGTCTGTCTGACCTTCTTATTGACCTGCAGCATCGGCAGCTTCATTATGCAGAGATTCTCTCCCATCAATATATATATATATATATGTGTGTGTGTGTGTGTGTGTGTGTGTGTGTGTGTGTG
>NW_014585171.1:3331-4090 GCF_000485595.1 Priapulus caudatus
GGCGTGTGATGCTGCTAGGCGGCGTGTGATGCTGCTAGGCGGCGTGTGATGCTGCTAGGCGGCGTGTGATGCTGCCCGCGTGTGTTGGATGAATTCTGCGGCACGAGATGCGGACAGGCATCCTCCGACAGCAGCTGCAATTACGCCGATTGTTATCCGAGGGGCGGCTCTAAAAACGCTTTACGACGTTCATCACACGCTCGGCTAGCCACGACCTCGGCCGCAGAGCGTCAGCTGCGGTGGATCGTTCGCTTCATTATTTTGCGTTGGTTGTCACGCGGCGTTCACGGGGCGTTGTTACGGCCGGTGGCTCTGTACTTGGCTCCCTCAGCGTAATTCAACGCGCATCAGCGCGGTAATACGATTGATTGACGGTGGCGGTGATGTATTGTCATCCACTGGTTTGTCACCATCGCCGTCATCATTTTACGTTGTAATCTTCATATCGTCGATATTGTCATTGTCATTGCTATTGTCATTGTCAGTGTCATGGCCATTGTCATTGTCATTGCTATTGTCATTGGCAGTGTCATAGCCATTGTCATTGTCCACATTGCCAACGCCAATATTGTCGTTCTATGAATTGTCGTTGGCAACGCATTGCTACGGTAATTTATTCTGCACTGTTATTACCGTTGACGGCATCGCTAACGTCTAATACCTCCTGCATTACACACCGCTTATACACCAACACCATGAAAATATGTGTAGCCAGTATGCCAGTATATATATATATATATATATATATATATATATATA
>NW_014585172.1:2030-2367 GCF_000485595.1 Priapulus caudatus
CACACACACATACACACACACACACACACACACACACACACACACACACACACAAATGCATACATACATACATAACCATCGATCTCGTACGCACAATGCCTCTCTCCCTCTCTATGTATGTCTCTATCACTATATCCCTCTATGTCTGTCTCTATCACTATATCCCTCTCTATGTATGTCTCTATCACTATATCCCTAGACATAGAGAGGGATATAGTGATAGAGACAGACATAGAGGGATATAGTGATAGAGACATACATAGAGGGATATAGTGATAGAGACAGACATAGAGAGGGATATAGTGATAGAGACAGACATAGAGGGTCTCTATCACTA
>NW_014585172.1:3722-4089 GCF_000485595.1 Priapulus caudatus
CACTATATCCCTCTATGTCTGTCTCTATCACTATATCCCTCTATGTATGTCTCTATCACTATATCCCTCTCTATGTCTGTCTCTATCACTATATCCCTCTATGTATGTCTCTATCACTATATCCCTCTATGTATGTCTCTATCACTATATCCCTCTATGTCTGTCTCTATCACTATCTCCCTCTATGTCTGTCTCTATCACTATCTCCCTCTATGTATGTCTCTATCACTATATCCCTCTATGTCTGTCTCTATCACTATATCCCTCTATGTATGTCTCTATCACTATATCCCTCTATGTCTGTCTCTATCACTATATCCCTCTATGTATGTCTCTATCACTATATCCCTCTATATCTGTCTCTATC
>NW_014585173.1:3355-4088 GCF_000485595.1 Priapulus caudatus
GTGTGTGTGTGTGTGTGTGTGTGTGTGTGTGTGTGTGTGTGTGTGTGTGTGTGTGTGTGTGTGTGTGACTGCGGTGTGGTGTCTGGGACTGCGGTGTGGTGTCTGTGACTGCGGTGTGGTGTCTGTGACTGCGGTGTGGTGTCTGTGACTGCGGTGTGGTGTCTGTGACTGCGGTGTGGTGTCTGTGACTGCGGTGTGGTGTCTGTGACTGCGGTGTGCGGTGTGGTTTACATTGTTACGTCCGCTCCTCGTTGTTTTTAATCAGTTAGAGCAACGTAGCGTTAGCTGATCTCTTCTAAGCTTTCTCTCTGTCTCCTTTTCTGCGTTTCTCTTTATATTTCTACTACCCCACCACCATCTCGCGTGGCCCACTAACTCTGTTTCTCCCTGTCTATCTATTTCTGTCCTCCTCCCTTGTTTGCTCCCCCGCGTTTGGCTTCCCTTTTCCCTGTTCGGAATATCTCTGTCTGAGTGAGTATCAGATTGTTGTGCCTGTTGAATTCGTATCGCTGGATAATTATAATTATTACTCACTAGCTATCTCCCACCCTGAGGCTCTTGTTATATACACGATATGCCGCCGCTACCCACATAAACACACTCAGCGCCTCACTACTCGCTCTTCCCCTTCTCTCTAGGTTCCTCTCTCTCTCTCTCTCTCTCTCTAGGTTCCTCTCTCTCTCTCTCTCTCTCTCTCTCTCTCTAGGTTCCTCTCTCTCTCTCTCTCTCTCTC
>NW_014585174.1:0-4088 GCF_000485595.1 Priapulus caudatus
GATAGAAAAGAGAAAGAGAGAGAGAGAGAGGGAGGCCGAAGGGAGGGGAGAGAGCGGGAGAGAGAGAGAGGGGGGACGAGCCCGGCGAGCATGAGAAGAGAGAAAAGCAGAAACGCGAGAAAGAGGGAAGATTAGGGAAGGAGGGAGGCGAGAGAGGGAGATTGAGAGAGAGGGAAAGCGGGGAGCATGAGAGAGACAAAGAAGAGAAAGGAAGACAAAGAGGAGAGAGAGGGCGGAGGGAAGGACATGAGAGGAGGGTAACGGAGAGAGAGACATGATGAGAGAGAGAGAGGAGATAGAGAGAGAGAGAGAAAGAGAGAGAGAGAGAGAGAGAGAGAGAGAGAAGAGAGAGAGAGAGAGAGAGAGAGAGAGAGAGAGAGAGAGAAGAGAGAAGAGGAGAGAGAGAGAGTAGAGGGCAAGTCAATGAGAGAGAGAGGAAAGAGAGGGTAAGGGAGAGGGCGAGAGAATCGAGATGACACTAAACTACCACCGACGAAAATACAATTATGGTGCACACTTATATTACTAGCTAAATTACACACAACCCACAGGTACGTACACTGAACAGGTGCGTGTGTAACTGTACAGTACTAGAGGCGTGCTCACAGAGCGATACAGGCGTCCGCTGCACGAGACGCCAGCGCCTCTTGAACGACACACGAGCGGCTTCGCTAGTAGTCGCTCTCGCATTACCAAAATGCGCCCCCATGGAAGGGTTACTCAGCAAGTTTAATCGCGAGATTTTAATTGTTTCGAACAAGTACGGGGTAAACGCGGAATTAGAAGACGAAAATTGATACGAATGAATTTAGAAGTAATAAATGATAAAATGAAATTGAAGTTGAAAAATATAGGAAAATTGAAGTAGAAATACGTTAGATATGCGCATTCGCGATGCAGATTGCCACGTCGCAAAAGACAACTCAAATGGTGAACAGCCATCGGAGCTTTGCGAGCGCAGTGTCGTTCAGAAGGCGAACGCTCAGCGAGCATCGCTCGCTCGCTGAACATAGCTCAGGTGTACTACAGTAAAAACCGCGAGTATTAAGAACATAGCTTTTTCCAAGTAGGCCTCAAGATGTTCTTACTATATAATGTGGTGCTTTACTGAAAAATTAGGCTCAAAAGTTCCTAAAATAAGGTTCTTATTGTTTCTAATCTTTTAATATGTACTACTCACTAGCTGAAAACCCCGGCTACGCGCCGGCTTAGTAACTGTGATGCCATGTGTTAGTGCCAGTAACAGTAGTGTTATGTGTAAGGTGGTTAGTAGGAGAGTTTAGTTGTTGCACATGTTTGGTTTTTTTTATGGTTGGGATGTCAATACAATACATGTATTTTCAGGCTGAATGCTGTTTCTACTGTTAGTGCAATTTTTTGACCGCCATTTCAGACCTGAGTGTCTTAAATCGACAAAGTGTTCTTTATGCGGGTTTTACTGTATATGTAAATAAATGGCAGTACTGTGTCTCAATAACAATGCCAGGGTGCTGCATTGTTATTGTTGAGCGCATTGGCCATTGGCATTGGCATGGAATTGTATTGGCGGTCGATATTGTTGAGCTCCGTTCTTTTTTATTTTACTCTGTGTTTCTTTTTAAGTTCTTCATTTGCATGGAAAGATTAAAGAACGCTACTTTTAAAAATCTTAGCTAAAACAGTTCTTCATGTAAAGGGGTCCTAAATGGGAATTTAGCACTACCATGTTCTTACAACATCGATTGTTTTATCCCGGGCGTTTTTACTTGTATGTGCAGGTACACGGAACAGACTCGTGGCAAAACATACATACGAAATCAGGAGTGAGTTGAATTGACAAACCACGCACGCACGGACAGACGCCAGGCACGCAACGGAGCTGCACAGGCTCATTAGTTACGTATGCACGTACACTCATAGCGCGCACGTACGCATCTCAACCGGCACGCACTGACAGCACGCACGGCACCGCACACTAGCCAATAGGACACACATTCTCACACACGCACGTACACATACGCACGCATGCAAGCATCAGCACAGTCACTCATAGTCACGTACGGCACGGACACCGTCATACGCACTTACACACGGCACGCGACGCCACGCACTAGCACGCACGCACGCACGCAACGCACGCACGCACGCACGCACCGACGGCACCAACGCAGCGCACGCACGCTTGCATGAACGAACAATTCATATGCTCGCAGTCGCACTGGACAGGCTTAATTATGCACTGCACATACAACGCACGCGCCCGACGCAC
Organism: Priapulus caudatus; assembly: GCF_000485595.1. Lineage (NCBI taxonomy): Eukaryota > Metazoa > Priapulida > Priapulimorpha > Priapulimorphida > Priapulidae > Priapulus > Priapulus caudatus. The sequence continues at coordinate 2,249 of NW_014585174.1, forward strand.
GCACTATACAAAGCCGCCGCGACGGAGCACACATTCCAGCAGTACTAGGCGTCGTGTAGGTCTAGTTGTGATACAGGAGTAAAGCAAGGCGAAACAGAGAGCATAACTTGCGTTCAATTTCCCCGCGGGCGCAGAGGAAGGGTGCCGCTCCCGTGGCAGCCTAATCGTTAGGATTAGAGTTAATGATTTAGGGTTAAGGATCTAGGGTTATGGAATTAGGGCTTAGGGTGGGTTAGGGTTAGGGTTAGGGTTAGGGTTAGGGTTAGGGTCCTTAAGGGCTTAGAGGTTTAGGTTAGGGAAATAAAGGGCCGATGTAGCATGAAAGTTATGACTGTGGAATGACGGAAGTGTACGAAGTGACTAGTGCTGGCCACGTAGCGGCAGCCTCCCTCTAGCCGCCGCAGGGTAAAAGCTGAGATCCCGATAAAAGGTTGCGATCACCAATCCTAAACGCAAAGACAGAGTAACGCTACGACAGAATAGTTTGTAGTAGGTCTCAGGGAGAGACTTAGTGCATACATAGAAATAATTTGTGGATATAGAAATCAGTTAACCCTAACCCTAATTCTAAAATGAAAACAAAATTAAGCTAAAAAATAATAAATAATAAAAATAAATAAGAGATAAAATTAGGCAATCAGTAAGGCCGTCCCATAGCGATCACCTATCTCTCCCCTGTGCAAATAATTCGAATAGTTGTGCAACTACTGTCTTCCCACATTAGCTACGTTACTTATTCGTGAGCTACCCCTCCCTAAGATTCCCATACCGCCCGCCTGCTCTCAGTAGCCTCCCCTAGCTCAAGTTACCTCCGCCTATCTCAGTTTACTCCCACCTTTCTCAGTTACCTCCCTCTCTCGTTACGGCGCTTCCACTCTTCTCAGTTACCTCCCCCTCTCTGCAGTTACCTCCCCTAATCTCAGTTACCTTCCCTTTCTCAGTTTACGCCTTCCCCTTTCTCAGTTTACCTCGCCCCTCTCTGCAAGTTTATGCCTCCCCCTCTCTCAGTTTATCCCTCCCCCTCTCTCAGTTTATCCCTCGCCCTCTCTCAGTTTATCCCTCCCACTCTCTCAGTTTATCCCTCCCCCTCTCAGTTACCCTCGCCCCTTTCTCAGTTCACCTCCCCTCTCTTTCAGTTACCCTTTCCCTCTTCTTCAGTTCACCCCTGCCCCCTGCTCTCTCAGTTAACCCTTCCCTCTGCTCAGTTACGCGTCCCCCTTCGTGCAGTTACTGCCCCTAATCTTCAGACCCTTTCTCACTTTCAGTTACCTTCCCCTTTCTAAGTTACCTTCCCCTCTTTTTCAGATTACGCCTTCACCCTCTCTCAGTTTACCTCCCCTCTCTCAGTACCTTCCCCCTCTGCTCGAAGTTACCTCCCCCTCTTCATCGTTACCCTCCCCGCCCTCTGTCAGGTTACCTGCCCCCTCTCTCTCAGTTACCTTCGCTTCACTTTGCAGGAGTTACGCACCCCATACTTCGCTTTATCAGTTATCATCCCCCCGCTGAGATACCCACCCGCCTCATCCCGCCTCACACGCCCACCCCCCCGCACCCCCGCAACAAGTAAAAGTTCTCGCGTCCGTGCCAGCGCGTTACCTGGATTCACCTGTGGCTTCGCCCGCCAGAGTGGACCGCATCACTACGCGCGAGGGGGCTCTAGAAAAAAACACCTTTAGCATAGACAGGTGGCAGGAACACACACCGGAGACAAGGCACACATCGCTCACACCACGAGAGATATCGATTAGTTAGTAAGTGTATATATGTATCACGTGCTCTCACACTGCTCATTCTGTGTCTCTCTCTCTTCTCTCTCTCTCTCTGTCTCTGTCTCTGTCTC
>NW_014585175.1:0-4088 GCF_000485595.1 Priapulus caudatus
TCTCTCTCTCTCTCTCTCTCTCTCTCTCTCCTCTCTCTCTCTCTCTCTCTCTCTCTCTCTCTCTCTCTCTCTCTCTCTCTCTCTCTCTCTCTCTCTCTCTCTCTCTCTCTCTCTCTCTCTCTCTCTCTCTCTCTTCCCCATCGTCTTTTTTACAATCCTCACCACATCAACCACTTTCCTAATAAACTCTATTGGCCTGTGCTAATAAATAGAAACACATGCTCGCAGTTGCACTTAAATGCTAATGTAAACAAACTTCGCGAGCGAAAAAAAAACCACAGCGCACCTAAAAATGGAATCGGTTAAACTCGAGTGTTACGTTGCAGCGCGCGCCGAATTAAACCAGTTGGCTCTGCGTGCTTAAATAAACCACCAGGTGGCGAGTGAGTGCTCTCGTGAAATAGAAGATAGTTTAGCAGCATGCGATCCGGGTATTAGAAACAGCTGGGTCATGTCAACACTCTTCTACATCTTTTTCATCGCTTGCCATCTTCTCTCTTCCATCTTCAAACTTTCCCTGCCTTTCCCACTCCCGTTAACCCTGCCCAGTATTACTCACTTATTCCCCTACCTTCCTGCCTTCTCCTCTTCCCCTCTTCTCTTCTCCTCCTCCCCCCTTCCCTCCCTTCCCATCCCATCCGCCTTTTCTGCCCCATTCCCCTCCTCTTCTTTTGGCCTTCTTCTCCCCTCCTCGCCCCTCCCTTTCCTCTCTCCCCTAATTCACTCTCCTCCGCTCCCTTTCCTCTCTCTCCCCTACCCTACCCCTGACACCCTTTCCTCTTTCCCCTCTCTTCCTTCCCCCCTTCTTCCTTTCTCTCTCCCCTCCTCTCTCAGTGTAGGTAGCCACCCACCTGAACATCCGTACGGTCGTCTGTATTGCTCTGTCTTCTTCTTCCCTCTCTCCCCTGCTCCCTTCTTCCTTCCTCTCTCCCCTCCTCCCCTCCCCTCCTCCCCCTCCTCTCTCCCCTCCTCCCCCTCCTCTCTCGGTGTAAGGTGTCCACCCACCTGAACATCTGTACTGCTCTGGCTCTGTCTTCTTCTTCCTCTCTCCCTCCTCCCCCTCCTCTCTCCCTCCCTTCTCCCCTCCCCTCCCCTGCACCTGCCTCTCTCGGTGCAAGTGTCCACCCACTGAGCATCCATACGGTCGTCTGTACTGCTCTGTCTCTTCTTCCCTGGAGTCGTCCAGCCTCATCTCTGCCTATCCTGATCACATGCGCAGCCAGGAGAAGACGTGCCGCGCTTCAGATCGTCCTTCGAGATCCTGGCAACGTCACAGCAATACAGACGATCAGCGAGCACTGCACAACGTGCACCATCTATTGGCCAGAAACGCTACAGAAGATGTTGACCCACAATGCACTTGACACTGGAGTGGTAGTGGCTATTGAACAAAAGCATATAGATTCTGATTACGTGTATATATATATAACGCATATATATGCTTCTCTATATATATATAATATATATATATCTCTCTATCTTAATTTGTTTTTTTTTTATCTACAGTGGGTGTTCGTGTGATTTGACTTCTCTAGATATATACCACGCACGGCGACTGCACGCACGCATACGCACGCACGCGAACGCACGCACGCACGCAACGCAACGGCACTGCCACAGCACAGCCGACGCACGCACAGCAACGCACGCACGCACGCACGCGACGCAGACGCACGCACCACGCACACAGCACACACACACACACACACACACACACACCACGTGGCAACACAAACCGCACACCATATAATATATATATATATATATATATATATAATAATATATCTTCTTATATATATTTATATGTGTGGTGTGTGTGTGTGTGTGTGTGTGTGTGGTGTGTGTGTGTGTGCTGGTGTGTGTGTGTTCTATATATATATAGAATTCAATCACACGAAACGCATATAATATAATAATCCATACTATATAAGAAAAAAAAAAAAAAGTGAAAGAGTGATCATTAAGGTCAACATAAAGGTTCCAATTATACATAACCTATTTTTTTTATACTATACTAAGTCTATACTATAACTGTTTTTTTGTTTTAATTACGGTAGGATTCTAATGTCATTTGTAGTTGAAAACGGCCATAGGAAGACATGTACGTCTCGAAAGCTGCGCGTGATAAAATTTTAGAACACCCTTTACCTATTTTTAATTTGTTATATGAATATATATATATATATATATATATATAATATATATATAATATCAAGAAGTAACATTATAGAGATCTTTATTATGTTGTTGTTGTTTGTTGTTTTCGGTTTCTTTATTTGATACTGGGGACTGCAAGGTTTAAATCCACATCAGTAGACCCACTCAGGAATCTGGCTTCGGTCCAGTTTTTGGGCAGGCTCTCCGCGCTTGCCTCTGCCATATGACACGACAAGGGGTCCTACAGCAGAGAGATTCCCCTGTTCGCCTGTCCTTCTTCACAATGTGCTATGTAAATCTTGATATATATATATATATATATAATATATTAATATATATATATATATATATATATCCAATGGCAGGGCTCAATTTTAACAGTCGTCCGGTCGTCCGGGACGACTAGATTTTTTCTGGCACTACAAATTGCTCTCCGATGGTGTCCGGTGTCCAACCTCAAAATTTATCTTATTTTTATTTTTTAATATTCAACTTTGCTCATCTGTGACTTGACACAGCGTGTAATGTAAATTGTTAATTAATTTCATGCAAGCTTTTAATTCAGCTAGTTATTATACGTCATTGATCCCCATCAATTTACTCACATTACCAATATTGTTATTCTCATCATATAAATGAGTGCAACAATCGCGAATGGCCGATGTCAGCTGTCACTGCAATACGTACAAAATGTACATGATTAGGCCTTTTGCTTTACAGCACTGAGCATCACGTGAGCAGGAGCGCATTGCCGCAGCCATGATTTAACATATTACTAATATCCGGACCACCAAAAACTCTTGAGGGACAACGCATAATGCTACTCTCCTTGGTTGTACTCCGGACAACGCCCCCAAAAAAAACTCTTAAAATTGAGCACTGCATGGGTGGTGGTACTTAGCAGTGAATAAGGCACTCAATGTTATTGATCTTGTCAGCGTTTCTCTCGACGCCGTGGGAACCGTTCTTCGTGAGCCTCACCACAAACCCGCTCACTGCAAGCAAGCAAGACGATACCCGTAAAACAACAAACCCCGTAAAACAACAGGTAAACACATAGTAAACAAGAGGTAAACAACAACGTAAACACGGAGGTAAAAAAGTAAACTATATGGTAAACACCCAAATTAGAGCACGAGGTAGACGCAGCACTGCTATTTCAATGCACACGCGCGCTACGCACGCACACACGCAGCACGGGCACACACGCACGCGCCACGACGCAACTACGCAACACGCACACGCACACGCACGCACGACTACGCACGCACACACGCCAGCACGCCTCCACGCACACAAGCCACACGGCCACACGCACTGACGGACACACTCACACTCTGCTTCTCTCTTCTCTTCTCTCTCTCTCGTCTCTCTCGCTCTCATCTCTCTCTCTCGTCTCTCTCCTTTCTCTCTGTATCTCTTTCACGCTCTCTCTCTCTCTCTCTCTCTCTCTCTCCCTCCCGCCTCTCTCCCTCGCTGTCCACTCCTCGCATCTGCTCCCCCCCTCCCTCCCCTCTCTCTCTCTCTCTCTCTCTTCTCTTCTCATCTTCTCTTCTCTCTCTCTTTACCTGCTCGCCTCCTCGCTCCCCCCCGTCTCTCTCTCGCACAGCTGAAGTATCGTGACTGCTTCGTGTCGTAGAGAGAGAAGAAGATTTTCGCTCTCCTCCCTCCCTCCTCCCTCCCTCTCTGCTCTCTCTCTCTCGTCTTCATCTCTTTGTCATCTCTCTCTCTTACCTCTCCCTCCCTCCCTCTTCTCTCTCTCCCTCGCTCTCTCTCTCTCTCTCCCCTCGCTCTCTCGTCTCTTCTCTCGTCTCTCTTCTCTTCTCACTCTCTCATCAACTCTGCTCATCTCTCCTGGTCCCTCCCTGCCTCTCTCCTCCCTCCCTGGCGCTCTCCCTCTCTCACTCTCACGGTCTGAAGTATGTGACGTT
>NW_014585176.1:0-712 GCF_000485595.1 Priapulus caudatus
ACACACACACCCACACACACACCACACGCACGCACACACTCATCCACACAAAGGCACGCTCGTAAAAAACGCAAGAACGCACGCACAAACACACACACACACACGCACGCACGCACGCACGCACACACACACACGCACGCACGCACGCACGCACACACACACACACGCGCGCGCGCACACATCCACACTCTTTACTCACCCTCGAAGCGTATCTTGGAGGGAGCGTACTGCGCCCGCGTCGCCCACTTGGGCGTTTCTCTCCTTGTCACGGGCCATTCCTTGAACTCCGCCTGCGCCGTCGTCCGCCGCACGAACGGTATGTCGCTAGGTGAGTACTGATGCACAGGCTTAAAGCTCGCCTCCCTGCCACTACTGATGTGCGTCGGAAAGTCGTGCTTCATCTACGAGGCGTAACCGTATATAATATATAATATATTACATATAATAATAATATTAATATATAGATATATAATACTCTAATATAGTATATATATAATATATAAAATATAATAATTATAATGATCTAATATAATAATATATAATATTATAAGTATATAATATACTAATAATATGATATATAATATATAATTATATAATATATAAGTATATAATATTATTATATAATATATAATATATTAATCTATAATATATAATATATAATATATAATATATAATATTATATAATATATAATAGTATAATAATTATATAATT
>NW_014585176.1:1864-2104 GCF_000485595.1 Priapulus caudatus
CCCATTATCTTGCCGCATGGTTAATCATTCTACGAGCTCCGTAACTAATGATGATGATGGAAGCTAAAAGCTGAATAGCATGGGTTATATGCTGTCTAGGCATGACAGGAATCACACACCCGTTGTTATTATTATCATCATCATCACCATTATAATAATAATAATAATAATAATAATAATAATGATAATAATAATAATAATAATTATTATTATTATTATTACTGCTGCTGCTGCTACTAC
>NW_014585176.1:3356-4085 GCF_000485595.1 Priapulus caudatus
TGTGTGTGTGTATGTGTGTGTGTGTGTGTATGTGTGTGCGTGCGTGCGTGCGCGTGTGCGCGCGTGTGCGTGCGTGCGTGCGTGCATGCGTGCGTGCGTGCGCGCGTGTGTGTATTACAATTATTGCTACCAAATCGCCTGATCTCATTCTCTCTCTGTATACCTACTGCGCGAGTCACTGCTGTCACCCACCTGTTTGTTAATCGTCATCGCATCCATGGGAAGATTAGATTCTGCGGGTCTTTCCGCTGGCTTCATCAGCTTCATTCTCTCAATGATTCCGTGAGGCTTAAAGTCATCCTAGCAAGAACAGATGAAAAGATGGAGAGATAAGGAAAGAGGAAGAAATGAGAGACATGAGGATGGAGAGATGAGGAGAGGGTGAACGAGATGAAGAGATGGGAGGAGAGATAAGAGTGGTGAGATGAGAGGGTGGATGGATGTAGAGATGAGAGGAGAGCGGGAGCGAGACGGGAGGGGTGAGATGAAGGATGAGGAGATAAGACGAGGGGGAGGGGGAGGGGGAGATGAGAGGGAAGGATGGTGTGAGAGCCGGCAGATGCGGTGTTGATAACTCTAGAGAGCGCGAGGAAGAGATAGACAAAGAAAGAAAAAACGAGATATAGAGATAGAGGTGTGTGTGTGTGTGTGTGTGTGTGTGTGTGTGTGTGTGTGTGTGTGTGTGTGTGTGTGTGTGTGTGTGTGTGTGTGTGTGTGTGTGTGTCGTGT
>NW_014585177.1:0-299 GCF_000485595.1 Priapulus caudatus
TCTCTCTCTCTCTCTCTCTCTCTCTCTCTCTCTCTATCGTATATATGAGTATATTATATTCTCTATCGGCAGAAACATTTCATATCGTCGTGCGTGTAGACTAGTTAAATTTCGGAAATGGGATTTCATTATTACTATATCATTTTATCATGATCATTCATTCGTTTCATTATTTTGCGTCTTTCAGTGTGCGGCGGCCAGCTGGTGGCAGCACCGTCACTGCGTCAGCTCTTCTCGCACGCCAAGTATGGCGACCAGACATACGACAGCCGCGAGGAATGTGATTGGCTGCTCATAGC
>NW_014585177.1:1764-2183 GCF_000485595.1 Priapulus caudatus
AGTAGCAGCAGCAGTAGTAGTAGTAGCAGCAGCAGCAGCAATAGCAGTAGCAGGAGCAGCAGCAATAGCAGCAGCAGCAGTAGCAGCAGTAGCAGTAACAGCAGCAGCAGCAGCAGCAGTAGTAGTAGCAGCAGCAGCAGCAGTAGCAGAAGTAGCAGCAGCAGCAATAGCAGCAGCAGCATAGCAGCAGCAGCAGTAGCAGCAGGCAGCAGCAGCAGCAGTAACAGCAGCAGCAGCAGCAGCAGTAGCAGCAGCAGCAGCAATATCAGGACAAGTGCCGCTGCCGCTTGTATCGCATGAAAGACAACCAGAGCGTCTGTAACCGACAATGACGTTTGTGCGATGTATTATGTGGTTGATGCTCACACGCACGCACGCACGCACGCACACACACACACACACACACACACACACACACG
>NW_014585177.1:3523-4085 GCF_000485595.1 Priapulus caudatus
AGCAGCAGCAGGAGGAGGTAGGAGCAGGAGGAGGAGGAGGAGGTAGGAGCAGGAGGAGGAGGAGGTAGGAGCAGCAGCAGGAGGAGGTAGGAGCAGGAGGAGGAGGAGGTAGGAGAGTGAGGAGGTAGGAGCAGGAGGAGGAGGAGGTAGGAGCAGCAGCAGGAGGAGGTAGGAGCAGCAGCAGGAGGAGGTAGGAGCAGGAGGAGGAGGTAGGAGCAGGAGGAGGAGGAGGTAGGAGAGTGAGGAGGTAGGAGCAGGAGCAGGAGGAGGTAGGAGAGTGAGGAGGTAGGAGCAGCAGGAGGAGGAGGCAGGAGCAGCAGCAGGAGGAGGAGGAGATATAGGAGCAGCAGCAGCAGCTGAGATGTATGCATGTGGATGTGACACTACCGTGTCATCAGCGTCAGCACTGATTGCTGTAATACTACTGTACACACGACACACTGACGACATCATACTAACTCTACGCCATATCTACACCCTTATTAATTACTAAAGTTCCTTCTTTGTCTCTCCCTCTCTCTCTCTCTCTCTCTCTCTCTCTCTCTCTCTCTCTCTCTCTCTC
>NW_014585178.1:0-4083 GCF_000485595.1 Priapulus caudatus
AGTAGAGAGAGAGAGAGAGAGAGAGAGAGAGCGAGAGCGAGAGAGAGAGGAGAGAAAGATGCGGTAGCTTGCTTAGTGCGTACGTTACCTATCACCCATGCGGTTTCTGGAACGGTGCAGTGCGCTCCTCCAAGCTGCACGTGGTTTAGATTTCTCCTGTATGCTGCTGTTCCGTCAGCAATCAATAAACGAACACATTACGTCAGTCCCCCCCCCCCTAACCCTCGGAATCAACAACGTATGACACTTTTCCAGACAAATTTTGTTTCGAAAAGAAATGACCAACACAAATTTTGCGAGCGACAGCGGCGTAATGGTCCGTGGCGTTCAGAACCGATCTAATGTTTCGTTTAATTTAATCATTGCGGAAGTTTTTCCGTTGAGAATTGACGCCGGTGGAGGATGCTCTTAACACGGGTATCGTTAGCAAATAATTTCGCTTGGTGATAGTAATCGCATTGGAAGATGCCTTGATCGGCGGGAAGATGCTGCCTGCCTGTATGTAACTGTTACCGCCCTGCTACTGTAACTGTACTGTAACGGTGGCCGCCTGTACTGCTAATCTGCTACGGCTGTACTTGTAAACTGTACCGCTGTACTCGTAACTTGTACTGTAACGGCCGCGGCCTCCGCTTCTGTTTGTACTGTAACTCTACCGCTGTGCGTGTGCTTACTGGTAACTGTTACTGTAACGGTCGATGCCGCTGTTACTGTAACATGTATCTGCTGCTACTGTAAGTGTACCGCTGTACGTGTAACTACTGTACATGTAACTTGTGCCGTGTACTTGTAATAACTGTACCGCTTGTTACTGCTAACTGTTACTGTAACGGTCTAACGCTTTGCCGCTCTTACTGTTAAACTGTACCGCTGTTACTGTTAAACCTGCTACTGTAACTTGCGGTGCCGCGCTGTTACTTGCTAACTGTACTGCCTAACGGTCGATGCCGCCTGTACTGTAACTGTACTCCGCTCTCTGCTACGTAACTGTTTACTGTAACGCGTGCGCTGGCGGTGTACTGATAACTCTGTACCCGCTGCTTGCATTACTGTAACTGTACAATGTAACGGTGCCGCTCTTGCTACTTGTAACATGTACTTGTAACGGCCTTGCGCGCCTATGTACTGTAACTGTACTACAACTGTTACCGCCTGCTTACTGCTCTGAGTAGCTGTAACTACTACCCCTGTACTTGCTGTACTGCTAACTGATACTCCCTGTACTGCGGCGTACTGTAAACGCTACTGCAGCCCTTTTAACTGTACACTGTAATCTGTACGGTTAACTGTACCACACGCCTACTGTACACTGCTACCGCAGTACTATAACTGTACTTGTAAACTGCTTACCGCTTATACTATAACCTGTACTGTTAACCTGTACTGTTATACTGTAAGCTGCTACTGTAACTATTACCACTCGTACCGCTAACTGTACTGCTAACTGCTGCTGTTAACTATTTTACTGATTACACTGTACCACTGGATACTGTAACCTCGTACCACCGCTACTGTAAAACCGTACTTGTATATTACTGTAACTGCCTACTGCTGTAACTGGTACCACCGTACTTGTAACTGTACGCTGTAGAACTGTTGTCGCTTGTAAGCGTGTTACGTGTTAACGTTGTACCACCGTACTGTTAACCGCTACTGTCTTATACTGTTAACTGTACCTGTAACTGTACCACCGCTCTACCCTGTAACCTGTACGTGTATGAACTTGTACCACCGTACTGTAACCGTTACTGTATATACTGTAACGTCTACTGTTATCTGTACCACGTACTTTGCTGTAACTGTACTGTAACTGTGCTGTTAACTGTACTGTAACGTGTACTGTAACTGTGCTGTACGTACTACGCACCGTATCGGTGATTGTTTAAGCTGCTACTGCTAACTGTACCACGCGTTACTGCTAACTGTACTCACCGTTAATGTTGTAAGGGGTGGGGTGTGGCTCCGCTTTACTGTAACTGTACCACCGTACTGTAACCGTACTGCCGTATCTATACTGTAACAGTGTGTGTGTGTGTAACTGCTACTGTAACTGTAGTTCTCTTAGATCGCTGGTTATGCGCTTGCTAACCTGTCTATGCCGCCATACTGTAACTGTGCCGCGAAAGTACCTGTTTAACTGTACTGTAACCTGTACCCACTCGTACTGTAACCTGTACTGTAACTTGTACACCGACTGCGTAACTGCTACTGTAACTGTGCTGTAACTGTACACCGCTAGGTAACCGTACTGTTATTACTGTAACTGTTACTGTGACTGTTTACCACCGTTTACATGTAACTGCTACTGTAACTGTGCGTAACTGTACTGTAACTGTGCTGCTAACCTGTAACACGCCGCCTACTCGCTTAACTGTGCTGTAACTGTACCACCGTTACTGTAACTGTACTGTAAACTGTGCCTGTAACTGTACCACGCGTACTGTAACCGGTACTGTTATCGACTGTAACTGATACTTGTAACGTTGTAACACCGTGACTGTAACTGCTACTGTAACTGGGATTGCTGTAACTGTACTGTAACTGCTGCTGTAACTGTTCTTGCCGCCAGTACTGTAAACTGTACTGTAACTGTACCACACCTACGTACTGTAACTGTTATGCTAACTGCTACCACGCGTAATGTAAACTGCTACTGTAACGTGTACCCACCGTACTGTTAAACCGTAACTGCTAATACTGCCTAAACAGTGGTAACCTGCTCACTGTAAACTGTAACCACCATACTGTTAACTGTACCGCCCATACTGTAAACCATGCTGCGCCGAAGCTACTGTTAACTGTACTATTCAACTTGCTACCACTTGTGTACCGTAACTGTACTGTAACTGTATCTCGCCGACCATGTTGGCGTCGTCGTGATGGCTGCTTGATGTCTCTCTCTCTCTGTTTCCACTACACTGGTCTGTGACTTCTAACTTCGTCTAGTGACTCCCATAGTGTTGCTCTCTTCTGTGATTCGAGGCGAAATTGCCGATCAGTGCCAAGCAGACGTTCTTTGCCTTCTTCTCTCCTCCGTGCTCTCTCTCTCTCTGTCTCTCTCCTTCTCGCTTCTCTCTCTCTCTTCTCTCGTTCGTCCTATCACTCTCTCTCTCGTACATTGTCCCATCTCTAATTTTTTCTCGTCTCACCTGCCCACACCCTCTAAATCTCTATCTCTCTATTCTCAAAAGTCTGACCTCTAATCTTCCATGCCCATCATGTCACCTCTCTTCTCTCTCTTTTGTCCTCTCTCTGTGTCGATTCGCGCTTACTATCTTATCGGTGACCTTTTAAACCTTTTCCACACGTCTCTCCACTGTTTTTTCGCTGGCACTTCTTCGTGCCTCAATCTTATCTACAACTCGTTATTCAATATTCCGTTTCATAACTCTCCTCTCTCTCTCTCTCAGTTGTCCCGGTCGCTTACGCCTTCACTCACTCTAATAGACTTCTCTATCTCACTTACTATAGTAAAAAACTCATCTCACTTTCTTCGTCACACTATCATCCGGATCATATAGCGCCTTTCTTCCTCTTGATTTCATCCAGTGCTCTTCTCTCTATATCTACTTGCTGTCGATGATGCCTCCCTCTCTCTTGCTCTTCTCTCTCTCTCTTCTCTTCTCTCTCTCTCTCTCTCTCTCTCTGTCGTTCAATCATCTCGTTGCTCTCTCGTCTCTCTACTATTATTTCACTTCTCTCTCTTACTTCACAAATCTCATTATGTATATCGCACACAATTCATTCCAGTGTAAGCATCTTCTGGCTTCTTAAAACTCTTCTTCTTTTCTAAGTCACTTCTCTCTCTCTCTCTCTCTCTCTCTTACTCTCTGCTGCCTCCTCGTTTGTACGCAATCTTTCTTCGTACTCTATTACTCTATTCACTTTATACTTATGCTCTCTCCCCCTTCTTGCCCTTTACGCATCATGCCTAGTACATATATACATCAATAGATTCTCTAGCTCGATCTTACTATAATCCATATTTAGAAAATATCCTGCCAAATTAATCAATTATTAATTTCGTGCATCTAGTACTCTAGAATCCTACTACTCATTCTAGTCTATCACGCTTTCATCGCT
>NW_014585179.1:0-439 GCF_000485595.1 Priapulus caudatus
ACACACACACACACACACACACACACACACACACACACACACACACACACACACACACACACACACACACACACACACACACACACACACACACACACACATACACACACACACACCCACCTCGAGGTAGCGTGCGATATCGTTGTAGAGTACACACACGGCTTTTTTTGCGGTCCATCCAAATATAGTCCCCACTGACTCTCCGCTCCATGCGTTTTATCGTGTGAGTACCTAACCGCACACGCGGCGACCTCAATTTAAATGTCATCGTCCTTCGCACCTGGGCGGTCGGCACGGGTTGAAGATAAAATGTGAAATATCTGTACACACACACACACACACACTCACACACACACACACACACACACACACACACACACATACACACACACACACACACACACACACACACACACACACACACACACACACACACACA
>NW_014585179.1:1743-2227 GCF_000485595.1 Priapulus caudatus
CTGCTGCTGCTGCTGCTACTCCTACTACTGAACTGCTGCCGCCGCTGCTACTCCTGCTGCTGCTTCTGCTGCTGCTGCTGCTGCTGCTACTCCTGCTGCTGCTGCTACTGACACTGCCTGCCACTGCGTCATCTCCGTAGATTTTCAGCTAGAAGTGCGGAAATTATCGGCCAATCAAGCCTGCGCTTCCTACTCTAATTTTCATCCGCCTCGCATCCGTCTTATCAGCCGCTGCCGCAGCATCAGTACCAGCGAGCAGGCTAGCGCCGCCGCCGCCGCTGTCAGCGTGCGTGCAGACGACGTCGGTCACGTCGCCCCGCTGCCGCCGCCGAGCGCGCAGAAATTGGCGGAAAGCTAGGCAGTCACGTCGCCATGCTTCCGGCGCTCCGATCCCGACGCTTTCCATCCAATGTTGCGGGGCTGCCCCCCCCACCCACCCACGGGTGCTCTCTGTCGCGCGACTCTCTCTCTTTCTCTCTCTCTC
>NW_014585179.1:3634-4082 GCF_000485595.1 Priapulus caudatus
ACGCACACGCACATACACACGCACGCACGCACGCACGCACACACACACACACAGCCGTGGGTTAGGATGCTATTCCCTGATGCTGAGTCAGCAACAGACACACGCTTGCATGGAGGAGGAGGGGCGGAGAGCAGAAGGGAGGAGGGGGAGAGGAGGGGTAGGAGGGGTGCATACGCGCGAACCCGTCGTGGATTCTATGGGGAAATGTTACTTGATTATACGGGTAATTGGTTGGAGGGTCGCTAGGCCTGACGATGCATGCTTAACAACAGGCCAGCGTCTATATATCGTAGCGGGGGGAGAAGATGGTGGAGAGACAGCGAGGACAGAGAGAGAGAGAGAGAGAGAGAGAGAGAGAGAGAGAGAGAGAGAGAGAGAGAGAGAGAGAGAGAGAGAGAGAGAGAGAGAGAGAGAGAGAGAGAGAGAGAGAGAGAGAGAGAGAGAGAGA
>NW_014585180.1:0-407 GCF_000485595.1 Priapulus caudatus
TGCCGCTCTCACACTCTCTCTCTCTCTTGCCCCCTTTCTCGCTATCTTCCTCTCACCTCCACCCTCTGCTGTGTAAATTACCGATATTACAAGGCGCGACAGTCTGCCCCGTGGCTACTGCATGACGTCCGTATGCTTCAGTGCACTAATGCGATATAATATAAGGTATAGGATATAGGGTCTGTGTGGGTGAGAGCGGGAAAGGAAAGGGGCCTGTGATGCTCCCCCGAGCAACAGGGTATAATGTATAGGGTCTGTGTGGGGGGAGAGCGGGGGAGGGGGGCTGTGATGCTCCCCGAGCAGCAGGGTATAAGGTATAGGGTCTGTGTGTGGGGGGAGCGGGGAAGCGGGGTGGGCTGTGATGCTCCCCCGAGCAGCAGGGTATAAGGTATAGGGTCTGTGTGTGG
>NW_014585180.1:946-2666 GCF_000485595.1 Priapulus caudatus
CTGTGATGCTCCACCTAGCAGCAGGGTATAAGGTATAGGGTCTGTGTGTGTGGGGGGGGGCGGAGGAGCGGGGGGGTCGGGGCTGTGATGCTCCACCTAGCAGCAGGGTATAAGGTATAGGGTCTGTGTGTGTGGGGGGAGCGGAGGAGCGGGGGGGGGGGGCTTGCGATGCTCTCCCGAGCACCAGGGTATAAAGTATAGGGTCTGTGTGTGGGGGGGGGAGCGGGGGAGCGGGAGGGCTGCGATGCTCCCCGAGCAGCAGCAGAGACGCCGGCGCGCATCGTGACGTCATCTCCTTGTTGTTAGCGCGCAAGAAAACGCGCGCACGCACGCACACACACGTTTACACGCACGCACGCACGCACGCACACACACGTTACACGCACGCACGCACGCACACACACACACACACGTTTACATGCACGCACGCACGCACGCACACACACACGTTTACATGCACGCACGCACGCACACACACGCTTACACGCACGCACGCACGCACACACACGTTTACACGCACGCACGCACGCACACATACACGTTTACACGCACGCACGCACGCACACACACACGTTTACACGCACGCACGCACGCACGCACACACACACACGTTACACGCACGCACGCACACACGCGCGCATACACACACGTTACACGCACGCACGCACGCACGCGCGCATACACACACGTTTACACGCACGCACGCACGCACGCACACACACACACACACACACACACACACACACGTATACATGCACGCATGCAGATACGTATTCACAGACGCAAACACAAAATACGAGCACTTACGTACGTACGCACGCGTGCACGAACGCATCTATTCACCCGCCCATACACGCATACACGCGCGCATGACGTCACGCACGGAAGAACGCACGCATACGCGCACAGACACGTACGCAGTAGCGTTTCCGCTATTTATCTGCGGTTTACGTAAAATTTAGGCGACAAAAAGCAACGGGCAAATTCCATGCAGCTAGAATCAGCTAACCGTGGCTGCATGCCTCTGTCTCTCTTTCTCTCTCTCTCTCTCTCTTTCTCTCTCTCTCTCTTTCTCTCTCTCTCTCTCTTTCTCTCTCTCTGTCTCTCGCTCTCTATCGCTCTCTCTCTCTCTCTCGCTCACTCTCTCCCTCTCTTTCTCTCTCTCTCTCTCTCTCTCGAACTTCCCGCAGTTCTTCTACAACCCTGTGCTACGTCTCGTTTTCCATATCGGTTACTAACAATAAACTCAGCCTTACACTTGCACAGGACAGGATCCCGTTAACGAATATTATCGGAGATTTCGCCTCGGGCCGGAATATCGTCGCTGAGTAATCTAATGAGAGCGACGACGCACGAGGACGACGTTTTAATTGGCGGAGTTCGCGTGCGCGACGTTATGAAATTCGAGATAAACGAGAGAAATGCCTAAACTAGATCGAATTAAAATTCAGCGCCTTTGAAATCGTGATGCGTCAGCAGTTCGCGTGCGTTCGCTCCTCTTCTCTCCTCGTTTCCCTCCTTACCTACCCATGTACGCTCTATGTGCACACTCTGTGGCCTTTGTGGGCCTTGTCACGACATTTAGAGGTCACGCTACGACCTCTTGATGTCCCCCGTAACTTACACACATCCAGTGTAACACCTACGCACTTACTGTAACACCTACACAGCCACTCTAGCTTACACACATCCAGTGTAACACCTACGCACTTACTGTAAC
>NW_014585180.1:3824-4082 GCF_000485595.1 Priapulus caudatus
CATCTATCTATCCATCTATCTATCCATCTATCTATCCATCTATCTATCCATCTATCTATCCATCTATCTATCCATCTATCTATCCATCTATCTATCCATCTATTTATCCATCTATCCATCCATCTATCTATCCATCTATCTATCCATCTATCTATCCATCTATCTATCTATCTATCTATCTATTTATCGATCTATCCATTTATCTATCTATTTATCTATCCATCTATCTATCCATCTATCTATCCATCTATCTATCCA
>NW_014585181.1:0-244 GCF_000485595.1 Priapulus caudatus
GTGTGTGTGTGTGTGTGTGTGTGTGTGTGTGTGTGTGTGTGTGTGTGTGTGTGTGTGTGTGTGTGTGTTAGAGTGCGTGTGTGTGTGCATGTGTGTCAGCGCGCTCATGTGTGTGTATGTCTTTGTGCTTGTGTGTACGTGTGTCTGTCTGTCTCTCTCTCTCTCTCTCTGTCTCTCTCTCTTCTCTCTCTCTCTCTCTCTCTCTCTCTCTCTCTCTCTCTCTCTCTCTCTCTCTCTCTCTCTC
>NW_014585181.1:1583-2304 GCF_000485595.1 Priapulus caudatus
TGATAGAGGATAAGGATGCTGTTAGTAGGAATGCTGATAGAGGATGAGGATGCTGATAGTAGAAATACTGATAGAGGATGAGGATGCTGATAGTAGAGATGCTGATAGAGGATAAGGATGCTGTTAGTAGGAATGCTGATAGAGGATGAGGATGCTGATAGTAGAAATACTGATAGAGGATGAGGATGCTGATAGTAGGGATGCTGATAGAGAATGAGGATGCTGATAGTAAGGATGCTGATAGAAGATGAGGATGCTGATAGTAGGGATGCTGATAGAGGATGAGGATGCTGATAGTAGGGATGCTGATAGAAGATGAGGATGCTGATAGTAGGGATGCTGATAGAGGATGAGAATGCTAATAGAGGATGAGGATGCTGATAGTAGGGATGCTGATAGAGGATGAGGATGCTGATAGTAGAAATGCTGATAGAGGATGAGGATGCTGATAGTAAAGATGCTGATAGAGGATGAGGATGAGCATCCCTACTATCATACTATCAGCATCCTCATCCTCTATCATTTAGGGATGCTGATAGAGGATGAGGATGATGATAGTAGGGATGCTGATAGAGGATGAGGATGCTGATAGTAGGGATGCTGATAGAGGATGAGGATGCTGATAGTAGGGATGTTGATAGAGGATGAGGATGCTGATATTAGAAATGCTGATAGAGGATGAGGATGCTGATAGTAGGAATGCTGATAGAAGATGAGGATG
>NW_014585181.1:3553-4080 GCF_000485595.1 Priapulus caudatus
ATGCTGATAGAGAATGAGGATGATGATAGTAGGGATGCTGATAGAGGATGAGGATGCTGATAGTAGGGATGCTGATAGAGGATGAGGATGCTGATAGAGGATGAGGATGCTGATAGTAGGGATGCTGATAGAGGATGAGGATGCTGATAGTAGGGATGCTGATAGAGGATGAGGATGCTGATAGAGGATGAGGATGCTGATAGAGGATGAGGATGCTGATAGTAGGGATGCTGATAGAGGATGAGGATGCTGCTAGTAGGAATGCTGATAGAGGATGGGGATGCTGATAGAGGATGAGGATGCTGATAGAGGATGGGGATGCTGATAGAGGATGCGGATGCTGATAGAGGATGAGGATGCTGATAGTAGGGATGCTGATAGAGGATGAGGATGCTGATAGAGGATGAGAATGCTGATAGAGGATGAGGATGCTGATAGTAGGGATGCTGATAGAGGATAAGGATGATGATAGTAAAGATGCTGATAGAGGATAAGGATGATGATAGTAAAGATGCTGATAGAGGATA
>NW_014585182.1:0-1369 GCF_000485595.1 Priapulus caudatus
ATTTCAATGATTGATGACTGCGATCGTGTAATCAGTGAAGAACGCTTAGATAATGATCTTGATATTATTACTCAACACCTAAAACCGTTTGCACAAGATTTAACGGGAATTGTCATTGAGTCAACCTACAACTGGTACTGGCTGGTTGATGGCTTAATTGAGAATGACTACACCGTGCATTTGGCGAATACCTTAGCCATAAAACAATACGATGGTATCAAACATACTAACGATGAAACCGATGCTCG
The DNA here is from genome assembly GCF_000485595.1 of Priapulus caudatus. Classification (NCBI taxonomy): domain Eukaryota; kingdom Metazoa; phylum Priapulida; class Priapulimorpha; order Priapulimorphida; family Priapulidae; genus Priapulus; species Priapulus caudatus. The sequence goes on from NW_014585182.1 coordinate 249, forward strand.
ATTCCTCGCGCATTTATTGCGCCTCAATATATTGCCAACCGGTTATATTTACCCCAAAGCACAACGCCATGTCCGCGATGTTTTACGCCGAAGATTGTTATTGGTTAGACAGCGCACCGCACAGCTTCTCAGTTTGCAGAGCATGATTACCCGTCATACGGGAAAACGTTTAACCAGCCATCAGGTAAAAAGATTAACGCCAGAAACATTAGTGTTGTACTTTAACGATGCCGCTACTTTATTTGCTGCTCGTCATGCGCTACAACTAATGCAACAATTGAAAACACAAGTTGAAGAGATAGAGAATTTTGTATTGTCTTACTGCAAACAAAATACAGATTTTTCGATTATTACCAGCACACCGGGCATTGGTAAGATTTTAGGTATGACCATATTACTGGAAACCGGACCCATTGAACGTTTTTCACAGGTTGGAAATTATTCATCTTATGCCCGCTGTGTACCGACTAACAAAATCAGTAACGGCAAATCTAAAGGTAAGGGTAATGCTAAAAATGGCAACCGCTATCTGGCGATGGCATTTGTCGAGGCCGCACATTACGCCACGATATGGGAACCGACTATCAAACGCTTTTATCAACGCAAGTGTAAAAGAGTCCCTTTGATGGTTGCCAAGAAAACCGTGGCAAATAAATTAACCCGCGCGTGCTACCACATGTTAAAGAATAATACGGTCTTTGATATAACACGCGCCTTTGGATGACACGTTTTAGGTGATGAGATCGAAAGGGGTCTGGCGACAAGCCCAGTACTCTGAATATCCATCACCGCCTTTTATTTGGTTTTAGTGAAGTGCCCTCAATGTAAACTCATCGGAGACTGACGAGCAGTCCTTTACTCTGTACTAGCTAGTTACATTGAGGTACTGATTATTTTATGGGGCAATAATATTGCCAGGGGTAACGGCTAACCTGCTAAATAGCGGCGCTGATTATCTTGATCCTAATGGGTGACTGGAGCACTTCTTTTTTGAAGTAGCGCACACTGATAAAATTCAGGTGTATGACACGATAACTAAATTATTGAATAAAAAAACAAGGGTGGTTACACTTCGTTTTTTATCGCCCTATTGACATGAATCGACTTATGGGTGACCCCTT
>NW_014585182.1:2369-4078 GCF_000485595.1 Priapulus caudatus
GAAGGCATACAGCGACCCGTGCGCAGGTAGTGCCTAACTCACCACCGTTGATAAGAACATAGTTATCAGTTTTGCGTTTTACCTGAGACAAGGCAAACAGCCCTGCACTGCCTGCACCTATGATGGCTACATCACTTTTTTTATCACTGCTTGCTCCAATATCTATGAGTATCATTTTATTATACTAAGGCAACTCACTGCTGTCCCATAAATGCGTCATTCCCGCGAAGGCGGGAATCTAGTGGCCTTGAAAAGCCTACAGACACTGGATACCCGCCTTCACCCCAAGAGTACTTGCTCACATTATTTTCACTAATGCTTACAGCGCGCGGGTATGACGGTATCTTATATTGTAATTTCATGTCCATTAAAGGTGCAGCAACCCACAATTACCAAAGTAATAGCGTTAACACATTTTATAAATATTATTGTGGGACAGCAGTGAGTCTGAGCTTCCCCCAGTAAAACGGACGAATTAATTACCGGCAAATTTCATTTCATATTCTACAGGTGTCATGTAGTTTAAAAAAGCATGCCTGCGTTTTCGGTTATAAAATATTTCAATGTATTCAAAGATACTTTGTCTTGCTTCTAATCTCGTTTTGTAATCTTCGTGATACACCAATTCATTCTTAAGTGAACCGAAGAAACTTTCTGCTACTGCATTATCGTGGCAATTACCTTTGCGACTCATACTGCAACGAAGTTTATTTTCGCTCAGTTGTTTTTGATAACCACCTGAGGCATATGTACTACCTTGATCTGAGTGCACGATAACATCGTTAATCTTACCTCTTCGCCAGATGGCCATGGTTAATGCCTCTTGTACGAGCTCTGTATTATTCCTGTTACTCATCGACCAACCAATAACCTGCCGGGAGAACAGGTCTAATATAACAGCCAGATATAACCAGCCCTCTCTAGTGCCTATAAATGTCGTATCGGTTACCCAAGCCTCATTACTGTTATCAACCGTAAACTGTCGCTTAATCAAATCAGGTGCGGGTTGCAGCGTATTCTTTGAGTTAGTGGTGACAACAAACTTGCGTGCCATTTTTGATTTGATATCAGCCACTTTCATTAAGCGCGCCACGCGGTTAACACTGCATGCTTCGCCTTCATCAAGTAAATCCTCATGGATTTTAGGTGAGCCATATATCTCGTTTGATTCTTGATGATGATGCTTTATCCTTCCAGTTAGCACTCTGTTATTACGACTGCGGTTACTCTCAGGTCGATCAAACCAATCATAAAACCCACTGGACGAGACTTCCAGCAATTCACAGAGGCGTGTTATCGTGTGCACATCGCCATGCTCACGAATAAAGGCGTATTTCACTCCTGGTGCCGAGCAAAATACGCTGCGGCTTTTTTTAATATTTCATTATCCTCTTTTAGCCGCTTGTTCTCTTGCTTCAAATTGGTCATTTCACTTTGATCTTCCTTTTTAGGTCGACCTTTCTTTGCTGTGGGCACTTCGCCTTTCTTTGTCATCTGTTCTTTCCACTTATAGAGTTGGTTTCGTCTGAGGCCTAGCTTCATCGCTAATTCGCTGATGGGTCTATCTGACTCCGCCATCATGCGAAGTGCTTCTAGCTTAAACTCTTTTGTGTAAGTATTATAAGGCTTACGTTTTACTGTCATGGGTACACTCCTCTGAGAGACTAATGTCTCTGATTAAAAGTGTCCGTTAAACTGGGGGAGGTTCA
>NW_014585183.1:0-1363 GCF_000485595.1 Priapulus caudatus
AGTGCTACAGAAGGACCCTACCCTCTCCTATCTCAACACTACATGAGGAGGACCCTACCCTCTCCTATCTGCACACTACAGGAGGAGGATCCTACCCTCTCTTTCTCAGTGCTACAGAAGGACCCTACCCTCTCCTATCTCAACACTACATGAGGAGGACCCTACCCTCTCCTATCTGCACATTACAGGGGGAAGGACCCTACCCTCTCTTTCTCAGTGCTACAGAAGGACCCTACCCTCTCCTATCTCAACACTACAGGGGGAGGATCCTACCCTCTCTTTCTCAGTGCTACAGAAGGACCCTACCCTCTCCTATCTCAACACTACAGGGGGAGGACCCTACCCTCTCCTATCTCAACACTACATGAGNTAGGACCGCCAACGCAAGGTGTCACAGGTTACCTTGCCGACGCAAGGTGCTGTCGTCCCCTCACCAACGCAAGGTGCCACCGGTGACCTACCCGCCACCTTGCGCCGTGAACAGCTGACGCAAGGTGTCACGGGTCACCTACCCGCCACCTTGCGCCGTGGACAGCTGACGCAAGGTGCCACCGGTCACCTTGCCGACTGACCACGAACGCGTCATCGAAGGTACAGTTACCACTCCGGTCACTTTCGTCTCACCGGTCACTGATCTGACTGTCCAAGGTCAACCTCTCACTACTTTACTCTTACTACTCTGAGCATGTTTTGTCTCATCGGTTACTGAGCAAACAGGCCATTTAGGATCAACTACACAACGACGCCTCACTCTTCTATTCTGGTCAGTATTATCTCACTGGTTACTGACCACGAACTAGCCACCTAAGGTCAACTACAATGATCCTACGCCTTACTCTTCTACTCGGGTCAGTTTCGTCTCACCGGTTACTGAGCACGAACTAGCCGTCTAAGGTCCAACGACGTAGAAGGACAACGAGACCTTACTCATCTACTCTCGCTAGTTAGATGCCATCACTACTATACATTCTACTCGTCGAATTAGCTTCACTCAAACGAGCTGTCGGAACAGGACGTTATGAGTGTCCGTTGGCATGACGACGAATGGGAAATTCTCATAGCGTTACAACATGAGAATTTTGTTTTGTGCCATGGGGCTATAGCTCACACAGTTACAGGACTTCATGACCTACAGGGGCATAAAGGAGGACCCTACCCTCTCTTTCTCAGTGCTACAGGAGGACCCTACCCTCTCCTATCTCAACACTACAGGGGGAGGACCCTACCCTCTCCTATCTCAACACTACAAGGAGAGGATCCTACCCTCTCCTATCTGCACACTACATGAGGAGGACCCTACCCTCTCCTATCTGCACACTACAGGGGGAGGATCCTACCCTCTCCTATCTGCACACTACAGGGG
>NW_014585183.1:1373-4078 GCF_000485595.1 Priapulus caudatus
ATCTGCACACTACAGGGGAGGATCCTACCCTCTCCTATCTCAACACTACAGGAGGAGGACCCTACCCTCTCCTATCTCAACACTACAGGGGGAGGACCCTACCCTCTCCTATCTCAACACTACATGAGGAGGACCCTACCCTCTCCTATCTGCACACTACATGAGGAGGACCCTACCCTCTCCTATCTGCACACTACAGGGGGAGGATCCTACCCTCTCCTATCTGCACACTACAGGGGAGGATCCTACCCTCTCCTATCTCAACACTACAGGAGGAGGACCCTACCCTCTCCTATCTCAACACTACAGGGGGAGGATCCTACCCTCTCCTATCTCAACACTACAGGGGGAGGATCCTACCCTCTCCTATCTGAACACTACAGGGGGAGGATCCTACCCTCTCCTATCTGCACACTACAGGGGGAGGATCCTACCCTCTCCTATCTGCACACTACAGGGGGAGGACCCTACCCTCTCCTATCTGCACACTACAGGAGGAGGACTCTACCCTCTCTCATTACTACAGGAAGATCCCAACCTCGCTAGATCTTTCACATCACTACAGCAAGACCCAGGACACTACCCTCTCCTATCTGCACCTGCAGGAGGAGGACCCTACCCTCTCCTATCCCATCACTAGAAGAAGAGGACCCTACCCTCTCCTTCTCAGTGCTCGACAGCTGAGTCATGAAGTCTCTCAGCGTGATGCGAACCGCCTCCGGATCGACGTCGATCTCCGGCTCCATCGAGCGCGGTCTGCCGATGGGCGGCATCGGCGCTCCGGACGGCGGCAGGCCGTCCTCGACGCCCCGCCGGTCGGGGCTGCTGGAGCGAGAGCGCTCGGGCGCACCTGTGGTGGGGATAACCTTGCCATTACCGTCGGTGGTCGTGGCATAGATGTTATCAAATCCTGCAACGGGAGGAGACACGCAGACCGTCGAGACATTCGCGACGACAAACGACAGCCCGTGCGCGCGCGCGGCACTCGGCACGCGGCGGCGCGAGGCTGGCTGGCGCTGCAGGCAGCAGCTGTGCAGCGAGCAGGAGTCGTTTGCGCGAAGGAAGGTGACGAGCGCGTCAGGCCTGTCACGTGCTGCCCCCGGTGCTCGAGGATTCAGAGTAGGACAGAGAAAGAGAGAGAGAGAGACAGACAGACAGACAGACAGACAGAGAAACAGAGAGCGCGAGGCAGAGAAAGAGAGAGAAGAACAGAGGCAGAGACGGATATATATATATATATATATATATATATATATATATAGATTGATAGAGAGAGGAAACGTAACGACACGCATGAAAAAAGAGAGAGAGAGAGAAGAACAGAGAGAGAGACAAAGAGAAAAAAGAGAGCGAGATAGAGAGAGAGAGAGAGAGAAGCCAGAAAGAGAGTGATAGAAAGAGGGAGAGAGACGCCAGAAAGAAAGAGAGAGAGAGAGAGACAGAGACAGAAACACAGAGAAAGAGAGAAATGATGAAAGTGAGACAAACAATAATGCGAGCGTTTCGACAGTGGATGGCATTGTAGTGACAGGCCTGGGCAAAGTCTGCGTGTGTGGGGGTGGTTGGGAGAGTAGCAGCAAGTGTATGGGTGGTTGGGGGAGTTGCAGCAAATAAACGTAGCGAAAAATGCAGGCGACCACGAACCGAAACGTGGCATGCACAAGCGTCGGATTCTAGCACACTCACGCACACACACACGCAGGTATGCACGCACACGCACACGCATACACGCACACACGCACGAACGCGCAGGCATGCATACACACATGCATATAACTGCATTTCCACGCACACACACACACCATCGAAATTCTCATTTAGATACATCACAGAGAGAGATGCATTTTTAACAATATGCATTCACACACACGCACGCACGCGCTCGTACACTGAATCGCACGCACGCATGTATATAAATATATATATATATATATATATATATATATATATATGAAGTGCAGGTAATACTGGCAGTGACATGCTCAGGTCAATCACCGAGCAGCAGGAGTGATACAGAAGCTTTGACACGATATATAAATATCGTCACGCTGAAAGTGTCATCATGATGTAGGACACGATGACACACGATACACAAGAACAGTGTTACAGTACTATACCGTACGATACGTACAGACAAACAAAACAATCTTTCTTTGTACAACGATAATTGTACACGCTTCCTCAATGCACTCACTGTAAAACCACAAAATAGAGGAAGAGACCAAGAAATATCGGGCAGAGGACGCAAATAGAAGTCACTAAGCTAGATTGTCACACAGAGAACGGCAGACGAGGGCAGCCATATTGGATTCACGTCGAGTGTGGCAACCATATTGGATTTACATCGTGAGTGATGGCGGCCATGTTGGATTACCGTCCGTGCGTGGCGGCGGCCATGTTGAATTTACGTCCGGGCGTGGCGGCGGCCATGTTGGATTATCACGGGGAGTGACAGCGGCCATGTTGGATTAACACGGAGAGTGGCAGCGGCCGGATTAACGCGTAACCCAGCCCAGCCATGGACAGCTGCCATGCGGTCGCTCCCGCGCACATACCGAGGCGTACGCTCGGGTGGGTGCATGCGAACACCGCGACAGATGTCACCGCTAGCACATCCACACACACACACACACTCACGCACACACGCGCGCGCGCGCACACACACACACACATACACGCACACACACACATACACATACACACAC
>NW_014585184.1:0-2390 GCF_000485595.1 Priapulus caudatus
GCACGCACGCACGCACGCACGCACGCACGAACACGCATGCGCAAAAGCACAAACTTCTTCATCGGCACGAGAACTGACGAGAAAATGCCATCCACGCACGTACGCACGCACGCCTACACACACGCACTCACGCACACTTGCACGTACGCGCACATACAGGCACACACTCACGCATACCCGAACGCATGTCGGCATGCATGCACGCACGCACGCACACTTGCACGTACGCGCACATACAGGCACACACTCACGCACGCATGTCGGCACGCATGCACGCACGCGCGCACATACAAACTCAAATACCCCCCACACACACATGCGCGCGCGCACATGGCGCACGCATGCACACACGCGGATACACGCACGCGTACGTGCGTTTAAAGAAAGCATAGGGGACGCGCGCATACGCACACTCTATACGCAGAGAGAGACACGGGGAGAGGAAGAAAGGAGAGAACAATATGGAACGGAAATATATGTACTGATGCTATAATATATACTGCTGCTGCTGCTACTGCTAATGCTATTGCTGCTGCTGCTACTGCTGCTGCTGCTGTGCTGCTACTACTGTTGCTACTGCTGCTCCTGCTGCTGCTACTGCTACTGTTGCTACTGCTGCTGCTGCTGCTGCTACTGCTACTGTTGCTACTGCTGCTGCTGCTACTGCTGCTGCTACTGCTGCTGTTATTAGAGAGAGAGAGAGAGAGAGAGAGAGAGAAAGAGAGAGAAAGAGAGTAGACAATAACAGAGAGTAAGATCAAGACAGAAAGAGGAAGAGAGAGATGTGTGAAAGAGAAAGAGAAAGAGAGAGAGAGAGAGAGACACGGGGAGAGGAAGAAAGGAGAGAACAATATGGAACGGAAATATATATATCGCTGCTGCTGCTACTGCTACTGTTGCTACTGCTGCTGCTGCTGCTGCTGCTGCTGCTGCTGCTGCTGCTACTGCAGCTGTTACTGCTGCTGCTGCTGGTGTAACAGAGCTCCGTTAATATGTAGAGTAGGTAATTACAGAAACTATCATTGGTAAAGTATAATGAGCCAACACCCCGGATAACATCCCGGATGTTTTGTTAAATTCTAACTGCGTAGAGACACGTAGAGCCAGACCTGTGGGGGAAGAACACCGGGGTAGGAGTTCTCAGAATAAAAGAAAGTACGCCCGTGAAATCTACACGTGAGTAGAACGTGATTTGTAAAGTTCCATTTCAAAATTACATGGTTAACCCGACACTTTGGTGAGAGCCAAACACGTTCAAATCGAATGGTCTTGCACGTACAGAGGATAAGATGACGTCACCTAGCAGTTGTATGTATTGTTGTAGACTCTCTCTGTGTACGCACGCATATCGACGAGGTTGAAAGAAATGACAGACGGACTCAAAGACTGACTGACGGACTCAGAGACTGACAGATGCACAGACGGACGAACGGGAAGAAACATATATTGTGTTAACACCCTTTTCTGGACTCTTGCTCACGATTGTACTGTGACTGCCAATAAAATTAACGTGGAAAACTTCATTAATCGAGTTGTGTTTGATCATTGATGTTACCTCCGCCACGGCGCTGCATCAAACACAGAGCATTACCTGACATCTCCTTCAAGCTTCACCGCAAACACGAAACAAGCAGAACAGTTAATAACACAACGCAAGAAGAATAACAATACCTAACTATACGATCACGTGCCTATATACAGTCGGGCATCTTCCGACGTATCACACCGAACTGGGAAAAGTAATAAGAGAATTACACTGCTACTGCAGCTGTTACTGTTGCTGCTACTGCTGCTGCTGCTGCTGCTGCTGCTGCTGATGTTGCTACTGCTGCTACTAACTGCTGCTGCGGCTGCTACTGCTACTGCTGCTGTTACTGCTGCTGCTGCTACTGCTGCTGTTACTGCTACTGCTGCTGCTGCTACTGCTGATGTTGCTACTATTGCTGCTGTTGCTGCTACTGCTGCGGCTATTACTGCTACTGGCACTGCTGCTACTGCTGCCGTTGCTACTGTTGCTATTGCTACTACTGCTGCTGCTACAGCTGCTGTTAATGCTGCTGCTGCTACTGATACTGCTGCTGTTGCTACTGTTGCTGCTACTGCTACTACTACTGCTGCTGCTACTGTTGCTACTGCTACTACTGCTGCTACTGATACGGTTGCTAGCTAGTTGTTCCTGCTACTGCTGCTGCTGTTACTGCTACTACTGCTGCTACTGATACTGTTGCTAGCTAGTTGTTCCTGCTACTGCTGCTGCTACTGCTGCTGCTGTTACTGTTACCGCTACTGCTGCTATTGCTACTGCTGCTGCTGCTGCTGCTACTGCTACTGCTGCTGTTACTGCTGCTGCTGTTACTGCTGCTGTTACTGCTACTGCTGCTGCTGCTACT
>NW_014585184.1:3125-4078 GCF_000485595.1 Priapulus caudatus
CCTTACTGAATCCCTGAAGCTCATCTGCTGACTTGATGAGCACCGTACCCTGCAAACATCAAGACAACAACTTATCTCATGCTCGCACTACGCACATACCCACACACGCACGCACACGCGCAAACACACCCACATACATATCCACACGCACACACACACAGGCAGACACAACGGATGAGAATGGGCAATGACAAAAAACTCTGAAAATGGCCGGGCATCTAGGGGGCCACCATAGGCCCCATTGTCAGGGGCAGGGGTGATGATCCTGCGGGGGAGAAGCCCCCTGAAGCTGAAAGACAATCACATAATTATGAGCCTTCAAACGGCCTCAGATTGAAGTAAAAAAACTCTAAAAGCCCTACGTTTACTCACTGATTTCAAACTGCTATTGGTCAGATGATGTACTTTTCACAGAGTGCACAGAGTATATATCTGATTGTGTCATTATCACATGATCATTGTGAGTCACATTGTCTATAGAACTGCGCTTAGACAGTACAGTTGACAGTACTGAACTGTACCTAGTTGTAAGCAGAAAGTTTAAACTGAACTGAGAAACGTCGTGAGAGGCGTGGCTTGGTGTGTGTGCGATCCAATCGCTGAGCAAATAGCTCGCCGTGTGCGCCAGGCTTCTACCTTCTCCCTTCTACTTATGTACTACTTGATCATAGCGCAGTTTCACTTTCGTGTTATTATCAACTGACTGACGCAAACAGCAAACGCGAACAGTGACTCATCGAACATGCTGCTACGGGCGATTTTTAAACCAAGGCCACACAGTGTTCTGGATAGATGACAACTTCAAATAAAGGTACTGTTGGGCTGTAAAATAAAGATTTGTACATTCTTAACCACCCCCTAAAATTTTCTCAACGGATTTAGACGTTTCACAAAATCGACTCCTGGGACTGTCACATCCGCGAGAAATTCTCATCCCTGAGACACGCACACAC
>NW_014585185.1:0-2500 GCF_000485595.1 Priapulus caudatus
GTTGATATTATATCGTAGTATGTATGATATATATGACTCATATATATATAATATATATATCATATATATATATATATATGTATTTATATATACGTATGTATATATATATGTATTATAAATTAATATATATATATATATATGTTATGTATAGTATAAGGTCTGGACTGCTTGAGTCTAGTACTGTCGGTAGAGTGCTCGAATGCGATTAAGTTGCAAAGCGTAATAAATGTAGTCACTGTAGATAAAGTTAAAGACAAGATTATAAGCTTTTAGCTGTTACCAGCGGCCTGGGCCGGGAGTTTCACGCTTACGCGATCATCAGACAGTTAAATCGATCTATTGTTCTATATCTATCAGATCTATAGAACTGTAGAACTCATAAGGCAATAGATAACTAACAAACAATATGCGCCAGTGTCATGTAGTATAGTAGGTTATAGTATCAAAGCTAATAATGACGAAATTTAATTTGTCACTTCTTAGCTCGCTGATAGTAATGTCTATAAGGTTTATTCTTCATTAAGAGTCGGTCTGGTGATCGCGTAAGCGTGAACCTCGAGTAACAGCTAAAACTGATGTTCTTGTCTTTAATTTATCTACAGAAATCGGACGAATTGATATATAAATATATACTATATATATATATATATATGATCATATATTCATGATATACGCGCTCTGGTTACACGAGGCAGGCAGTGAACCAGCGCCATGCTAAGCATGGCAAAAATGCCAGACGCTTCTGAGTGAAATACGCGGCAGGCCGCATTTCGCCACGCCTCGCGGGCCGAGAAAGTAGACGCACCGGCCGCCAACGTGACCGCACTCGCCTATCGAACGCGCTCAGAAACACACGTGTGAAAAAACACTCGTAAAAAAACTCGTTGAAAAAAATCGTAAATAATGCGAGTGCGCGTTCGACCCTAAACCGCTAACCCTGAACCCTAACCCTAACCCTAAGAAAAAATCGCATACTTTCTGGCGGCACACCTTGCGAATCACTTTCCCGCTATCACTGTTTAAACTCGTCCCGTCATGCCTCGCGCCACTAGGCCGATAGACTTCACACGCAGGACGATCGATGAGCAGATCTTTCACAAAAAACATCAGGCAGGCAAAGCTCGCGTGTCTTTTTTACGGCCGAGAAATACGTGATGAATTTCAATGAAATGTCATGAACGAGACGCAGGCGATGGCGGGGGACAATGGTGATAGCGACGTGTTGGTCGATATCTGTCAGCGGCGTCTGGCGGCATTATTCGCGTGGAGGTCATCTTTCTTTTTTGCGATCGCTCTCGGAATTTTTGAGTGACATTTGTTGGCACTGTGACCTCAGGCGTCACTCTCTTTATGGCGAAGCGCCCCCCCCCCCTCAGTACACACACACACCACACACACCAAGCGCACGCACGCACATCGGGACAACGCCGCAGCCGCACGCACGCAACGCGGCACACACGCACACGCGCGCACAGCGCGCACCACGGCACGCACGACGGCGCGGCACAACGCGCGCGCGCGCATACACCGCACAGCACGCGGACGCACGGCATGCACGCACGCACCGCACGCGGCACACACGAACCGCACACGTACACGTACACGCAGCGAGCACGCACGCACGACGGCACTCACATCACTTCACCACACACACACTAGCACTATAGCGGGGGGGGGCGGGGCCCTCCGTACGTCTACCGCACGCGATCGCACGCACGCACACACACACCACCACGACACACCACACACACACACACACGCTCGGCCATCCATGAGGATTCGAGATACCACAATAATTTCATTTTTGAGATTACATCGATCTTCGATGCAATCAAAATGATGAATATCTTCTGCCGATCTCCGCTAGTACTATCTGATGCACCGTGTCTTCTATTATTGAGCCGACTACAACGTTAGGCTGGAATTGCGATTTATTTCGCCGCCACTTTTCTTGAAAATGCCGAGAGGGCATGTGAGAAGCATGGCTGTATATAAGAGGCACCCGGGGCGTTGGCTTGCCTAGATAATAGAATGTAAAGGGTAACTCTTGACAGCGAGAGAGATGAGGAGAGAGAGAAAGATGAGGGACAGAGAGAAGAGATATCCGACGGCCGGTGCGAAGAGAGAGAGATGGGGCGAGAGAGAGAGAGAGAGAGAGAGAGAGAGAGGCGAGAGAGAGAGAGAGAGAGATGGGGGGCGAGAGAGAGAGAGAGAGATAGAGAGAGAGAGAGAAGAGAGAGGAGATGAGGAGAGATAGAGATACGAGGGGAGAGACGAGAGAGAAGAGAGAGAGAGAGGAAGAAAGCGAGGAGAGAGAGGATAGAAAAAAGAAGCGAGAAGAGAGACCAAAACGAGCAGAGAGAGAGAGAGAGAGAGATGAGAGAGCCGCGCGTAGCGCAGAGAAAGCGAGAGATGTGGGAGAGAGAAAAAGAGATGGGAGAGAAAGTCTGAGTAGTGTGTGTGTATGCGTGTATGTGCGTGCGTGTGCGTGCAGCGTGCG
>NW_014585186.1:0-291 GCF_000485595.1 Priapulus caudatus
GTCGTGTGTCGTGTGTGTGTGTGTGTGTGTGTGTGTGTGTGTGTGTGTGTGTGTGTGTGTGTGTGTGTGTGTGTGTGTGTGTGTGTGTGTGTGTGTGTGTGTGTGTGTGTGTGTGTGTGTGTGTGTGTGTGTATCTATGGTGTGTATCTTTATTTAGAAGAACACTTATGTAGCGTTCGCGGGCGCATCGGCCGGTCACCCGCCGCAAGGTGGCAGCAGCGTCGCTGACCCTGTAGTCCAACTTTCGTCTGATAGCTGAGTACGGTAGTCTATAGTTAGATTACCCGGCAA
>NW_014585186.1:1694-2703 GCF_000485595.1 Priapulus caudatus
CTGCTGCTGCTGCTGCTGCTGCTGCTGCTGCTGCTGCTGCTGCCTGTTATGGTGGTGGTGGTAGTGGTGGTGATGGTGGTGGATTTTATGTTTATGTTTATTGCTGTTACTTTTGTACCGGTAGGCCCGCTGCCGCTGCTGATGATGATGATTTATCGATGGTCGTTACGGAAAAAATAAGCTTAATTGGCACTATATCTAAAATCATATAAGTATAACTTTACCTTCATATTCGCCAATTTTGGTACTTTTACCACAAACCCCACAATTCCTCTTAATATTTACACATACCTGCATGCTCCACTATCAATCTCTGTTGACGGGGGAGCTAGACCTTGAACGCTAATGTTCGAGGGAAGAGTGATGGGACAGAACCAGTGCTGCTAACGCGCCAAACATGATGCTCCAGGCTGCTCCCTGATACTGTTCCCCTACTGTTCCCACATACGCTGTGCCATTAAGCTACACTGCTCCCCTGCTACCGTCACTATTCCCCTACTGTTCCCACATACGCTGTACCATTAAGCTACACTGCTCCCCCGCCACCCTCACTATTCCCCTACTGTTCCCACATACGCTGTGCCATTAAGCTACACTGCTCCCCTACCACCCTCACTATTCCCCTACTGTTCCCACATACGCTGTACCATTAAGCTACACTGCTCCCCCTGCCACCCTCACTATTCCCCTACTGTTCCCACATACGCTGTGCCATTAAGCTACACTGCTCCCCCTACCACCCTAACTATTCCCCTACTGTTCCCACATACGCTGTGCCATTAAGCTACACTGCTCCCCTACCACCCTCACTATTCCCCTACTGTTCCCACATACGCTGTGCCATTAAGCTACACTGCTCCCCTGCCACCCTAACTATTCCTCTACTGTTCCCACATACGCTGGTACATTAAGCTACACTGCTCCCCTACCACCCTAACTATTCCCCTACTGTTCCCACATACGCTGTGCCATTAAGCTACACTGCTCCCCTACCACCCTCACTATTCCC
>NW_014585186.1:3693-4076 GCF_000485595.1 Priapulus caudatus
AAGTGCCTGTGCCCTTATAATATGCATCGTTATCTGTTATTATCGATACATGCCATATTATTACACTTACTGTCTACCTGTCTTCATGCACGTACGTAGTTCGTGAGTGTTATCTCGGGCCAGGTTAGCTATCTTTATCTCCCACCTGACTTGATCGCACAGGTCTCCTTAAACTTACGACTGACCTCGCTCCGAAACGAACCCCGGATTAAAGCTTATGAGAGCAAGCAGCGGTGACAGATTGCGTGGGTTTTGTTTAGGGAGACGGACACAACATGTATGCATACGTTCGTGCATAGAAATAATATACTAGTTAGAATATATATATCTACATATATATATGTATATGTATATGTATATGTATATGTATATGTATGTGTATG
>NW_014585187.1:0-518 GCF_000485595.1 Priapulus caudatus
CTCTCTCTCTCTCTCTCTCTCTCTCTCTCTCTCTCTCTCTCTCTCGCGCGCTCTCTCTCATTCTCTCTTTCCCGCGCGCTCTCTCTTTCTCTGTTTCCTTTATTCGTTCTCTCTCTCTCTCTCTCTCTTTCTCTCTCTCTCTAACGTGCGTGTGCACAACCACACTCACGAGTGCACGCACGCACGCACGCACGCACGCACGCACGCACGCAGACGAGCACGATCTAGCCCTTTATTATTATAGTGAAACCTGTTTTGCGTGGCCAGGGGTTACGTTAATGACGAGTGCCTCGTCCCCCTCTTATCAGCAGCACAATCCAGCTATAATCACAGTCCATTACACTAACCACTCTCCAGTAGAGCAATCTCAATTCTTTAGTCCAACCTTCTCGCTGCCTACCTCCAACACAATACGCATACATACACGCGCGCGCACACACACACACACACACACACACACACACACACACACACACACACACACACACACACACACACACACACACACACACACACAC
>NW_014585187.1:1072-3247 GCF_000485595.1 Priapulus caudatus
CACCCCGGTGTGACGGGGGTATTAGGGATTATTAGTGATTACTGGCGATTATAGTTATAAATGCTAATACTAGTTATTCGCGGTACTTATGTCGCCTTTATTACGCATAATTACAGACGTATACAAGACTACACAGAAAAAGTGAAAACGTCAGCGACCGTTATCGGTTCAATGACTCGCCGCATTTGTTCCATATATGTCGACAACACAGGTTGAGGATGTTTTCCAGTCACGTCCGATGTTGACGCCGCACACGTGGATTCCTCTTTTCTATCGCGCGAAAATTACATTATTTATTCTATACTCGAATAAAACTGGTTTGGGCGGACCGTGCTTAACGGATCGTATACAGTGTCCGCATGCCACTAGTCTCCCATTTTTGTGCGATTGTGGAAGTCCGGTAGATTTACTTTCAACGTCACACAAAAGAGATGTTGTAGGTAGCAGCGTCCTTCCGTTTGTGTGCGATATCCGTTTACTAATATAGAACCTTAGTATATATTTTGAAATCACGGCAAAGATGAAACGATAGAATATAGACTTCTGAGTATCACAAACTCATACTTTCTTATTCACCCATGCCCGGGAATTTCTATTTTATAATTTCGTGCTAAATCGAGTCTTCGTCTATTAAGTAATCATTTCTCAGTATTTGTCTGAGAATAATGAACGCGAAAAACAGTTATGAACATATCCCATATGGAATCGGAATAGGCTTTTATGAGCTATACTATATGAACAGAACCAAATGATACACATTGTGCAATGTCGGTAGCTGCTATTTAGATGAAAAAACTGGCCGTCCATCCATAATCAATATTTTTAAATTTCACACACACCCACACACACACATACACACGCCTACACATACACTGATACACACACACACACACACACACACACACAACACACACACACACACACACACTACACACACATTATATATAATATATATATTAATCAGAAGTAGATAAAGGGACCTATTATCTCTTCTGATATATAATATATATAACATTATTGACAAATGTCTTAATTATCAATTACAACAAAATGTAGAAATAACAAACGTGAAAATAACAATACCTCCGTAGCACTTGGCTTAATGTACCATTTCGTCGGAGTTTGCACTGAGAAATACCAGCACGAACCACCAGCACCCTCTTTACTTTCACTACCCCGGACTAATAACACGATACATGCGTGGCCTAGCTCACCCCGCACGCAACTTCGAGTGAGTGTCGCCGAATGGCTTGTCCGCCGTTGTACGCTATCCTTTCAAGCAGGAGGCAGCGGCGAGAGACTAAGCAGTTGTAACGCGAGAGTAAAACTAGAAATGATGGGAAATGTTGATATATGCGGTGCGATTCAGCAACGCGGTAATTTACTAAACGCCATAGCAAATAGTAGCGGTTCACTGACATTGTAAATACGATATAATACAAGCAGGTCATTGTTGGCCATGCCGCCAATTACTTCCAGCAGGTAGTTTTAACACAACGGGAAATTTCGTCCGACGAACGAGAGAGCGGCCCTGCAGGTTCTGGTATTGAGGAGCAAAGTCATCGACACTTAATTTTCTATAGGAAATAAATCCTTAATATCATTACCTGCTATATAACCATCACCGCCCTACTAATGCCCCTCGACTAATTGCCATGAAGCTATATACTTTTCTGCCCTATAATGGTTTTTGTCTGACTACTTGACCTAGTTGGTTAATTTGCTGTCCATTCGGTCTGCTCGTCCGCCCGCTGCATCCGTGCTATCCTATAAATCTATCCTATCTATCTCTCTCTCTCTCTCTCTTTCTCTCTCTCTGATACTATCCATATATTCATATATATATATACTATAATATATATACTATATATATATATTATATATAACATCCGTTCCGTCCGTCCGTCAGTCCGTCTCTTTCTCTCCCTCTCTCTCGCCTCTTTTCAGCGTCTCCTTCTCTCTTTCACTCTCGCTGCATGTCTCGCGCCTATCCTCGCTTGCTCTATTCGTCTCTGTCTCTCTCTCGCACTCTCTCTAGCGCGCTCTCTCACTCCTCCTCTCACTCGTCTCTTACTTCTCTCATCGCCTTCTACTCGCTCTCTCCTCCTCTTCTCTCCTCCTCACTCGCCTCTTCACTCTTCTCACTTCGCTCTCGCTCCCCGCCCGCTCCTCGCC
>NW_014585187.1:3268-4075 GCF_000485595.1 Priapulus caudatus
GTGCGTGCGTGCGTGCGTGCGTGCGTGCGTGCGTGTGTGCGTGTGCGTGTGCGTGTGCGTGCGGGTTTTTTTCACGATTAAACAATAAAGATGGATTTTCTTAAACTTTTATTACAACTGCAGGTGGCAGCACTCTACATCTTTATGCTGTTTCGGCGCTATGTTTCTTCGTACGTAATAGTTTCCCATACTCGGCACTAGAGGGCACTAATCAGCATGAAGCACGTAAAGTAGATGCACTATAATCAGAGCATATAAATCACCTGTGATTATATGCTCTGCTATAATCGACCTTATTTATTGACGCGCGGTGACGGTTAAAAAGCATGAAAAATATTATTGGTCTCGTCGTGTAATTGTGCAATTCTGTCTGCCGTTTTTTGTGTGTGAAACGGGCTCCAACTATTTGCATCGTTTGGTTGGCAAAAGTTTTAGGCAGAGTCTGAATCTTGAATCTGTGGTTCATTAGCATTAATAAAGTGTATGTTTTGTATGTGCCGAAACTCTATAAGTACTTTTTATTAATTTTTGTGTCATGCTTATTCAACCCTGCTACATAAGCACGCCCTCTACTGTTACAAAACATCCACATGCGCAGTGATGCGCTATCTGCCACTCATATCTATATATCTATCTCTATATATATTACATCAAGAAGAGCCAATAATACCTTAACACGCACCCACGCATGCACACACGCACGCACGCACGCACGCACGCACGCACGCACGCACGCACTCACACACGCACGCACGCACGCACGCACACACACACACACACACACACACACAACACACACACACACTA
>NW_014585188.1:0-457 GCF_000485595.1 Priapulus caudatus
ACACACACACACACACACACACACACACACACACACACACACACACACACACACACACACACACACACACACATATACATATATATATATATATATATATATATATAGCGTCACGGGGAAGAAATAAATGAGCATACCGTCAATGTTGACACACGTCTGTAGGATCAACGCGTGCACGTGCGCGCGCTCCCTGTCTTCCGCTACTAAATAATGTTTAATTGCATTGAGATCCGCCTATATGTTAATCCCGTTAGTGTTGTTTGTCCTCTCCCAGTCTCTCTCTCTCTTTAATCTCTCTCTTTCTATCGCCGTCTCTTCTCTTTCTTTCACCAATCTCTCTCTTTCTATTGTGACTCTCCCCCTTTTTCTTTCTTCTCTTTTTTCTCTTTCTCGCTAGCTCCTGTGCTCCCTCCCTCTTTCTGTCTCTCTGTCTCTCTCTCTCTCTCTCTCTCTCTCT
>NW_014585188.1:1528-2491 GCF_000485595.1 Priapulus caudatus
TCCTCTCCCTTCCTCGCCTCCTTCCTCCCTTCTCCCCCTCCTCCCTCTCTCCCTCCTCCCTCCTTCCTCCCCCTCCCCTCCTCCTCCTCTCCCCTCCTCCCTCCTTACTCCCTTCTCTCCCTCCTCCTTCCCTCCCCCTCTCTCTCAGATATCCGGGACGCTGCCACCCCTCATGCTTTAGTCACCCTCCTTCTTCACACCGGCATTGTCGCCCGTGTTTGCATCGGGCGGGTATAAAGAGAGGATGAGAAACGCAGCGAGTTGATTGCGCGGCGGGTGGCAGGGGATGGTGGAGGGTTGGGGGTAGGGAGGGAGGGATGGCGGGGGTATCGGGAGGTGGTGGGTGATGGTGGGTGATGGTGAGGGGTTGGGGGTGGGGGGAGAGATGGCGGGGGTGTCGGGAGGTGGTGGTGGAGGGAGGTGGGGGAAAAATGACGGGGGTGTCGGGGCAGTGGCGGGGTGGCAGGAAGTATAGCGTGGGTTGACGGGGGATGGTGTGAGATGGTGGGAAGTGGTGGGGTGGGGAGACCTGGCGGGGAATGACAGAGGTGGGAGGAGGGAATGGCGGGAGGTGGCGGAGGCGGGAGGGGGTCGTGACGGAGATGGTAGGGTGGTGGGAGCTGTGGGTGGAGGTGGCTGGGGGTGACAGAGGGGGGTAGTGGCAGGAAGCGGGAGTTAGCGGGGGGTAGACTTAATTGTCTGCAGCGAACGGCGGGCAATATTGCCATGCACCAACACGATTATTTTGCTTGGCCCTATTTTCCTTCGCTGCCCCCCACCACCTCGTCGTTGATTGAGCACGTGCGTGCGGGGGGTCGCTCGTGCGGGGGATGGGGTGGGGGGCTAATCGGAAGACAGCGCTGTTAATTGTGTGTGTGTGTGTGTGTGTGTGTGTGTGTGTGTGTGTGTGTGTGTGTGTGTGTGTGTGTGTGTGTGTGTGTGTGTGTGTGTGTGTGTGTGTGT
>NW_014585188.1:3691-4075 GCF_000485595.1 Priapulus caudatus
CTGCGACTGATGTGAATTTTTGAGATCGGATCTTAGGCGTCCACAATGGGCAGGGGCATGGCCGCGAGATATGTACATGGTAACATCCGGTCTAAATTTTCATCTTGCGTCCCGCCACAATAATCCTATATGCTAATGTATATGAAATGATGGACGCGTCGCCCGTCGTCGTTGCGAGTCAAGATATATATTTTGGGCCGATCTTATGCTTTCTAATTAGGCAGAGGTATCCAGCAAAGTGAAAATTGTAGATCCGATTTGACGATGCACATGCGCCGTCGGGACGTCCGTGACCAGTTTGAACGTATAAGAACGGCCGAAGAAAGTTGTTTTGGCAGTCAACGGTGAGCGACGTCCGAGCGCCATTTTCATGTACATTAGCAT